>NC_045665.1:855301-1079838 GCF_009829145.1 Chiroxiphia lanceolata
TCCATCCCCTGTGGATGTTCCCATTCCACCCCCTGGGGATGATCCCATTCCATCCCTACTGGATGTTCCCATTCCATCCCTAGGAGACGTTCCCACTCCACCCCCAGGATGCGCCTCAGCCTCGGGAAAACCTTGGAAAGACTCCCCCCCAACCCAAATTCCCCTCCCTCCAAGAACTGAGGCCCAGCAGCCCGACTTTGTTAAAAGGTTTATTTAACTTTTTAATTTGAGGTAAAATACTTTTTTTGTTTTCTTTCAACTTCCATAACAAAATACAGAGCTATCAGATACCCCTGGAAAAAAATATGTATATTATACATATATTTCTATAACATTACATCATATATATATATAATATATATATGCAACCTTTTTTTTCTTTTTTTTTTTTTTTTTTAATCTTGAAGACTTTATAGAAAGTGGAACGTCTAAAGGCACTGCACAATGGAGTATTTGAACTACTTTACATGGTATGTACATGGACACACACGTTCAATCCCAGGCTCTGGGTTATGCATCCTCACTAATCCCTGCGGAATCAACTCCAGGAAAAGTCAAAAGAACATGCCTCAGGAAAAGTGATTTTTGGAAAAAAAAAATAAAACAACTCAAAAAAACCCCCTTTTCTAACTATTTTAATAAAGTCGCCTTAAAAGCACTAAAGAAATCAACGTTTTTTTTCTCCTCGTTAAACTGATTACGATTATTTCAGCAAACCAAAAGAAATTTTCCTTGTTGTGGTTTTTCTTTTTTTTTTTCTTTTTTTTTTTTTTTTAAAACCCCACCAGGATCCAAAAGACAAAAAAAAAGAAGAGAGAGAGAGAGAGAGCGAAAGAGAGAGAGAAAAAAAAACCCAACGGAAAAAAAAAAAATAGCTTTAACAAACAAAAACATAATTATGGAATAAATAAAAAAAACCCGAGGGACAACCGAGCGAGGGGCCCGTTAATGCTCCTGGAAAGGGGCTCTTCTTCCTCCTCCTCTTCCTCCTCCTCTTCCCACATGGATTTGGGAAGGGGACAGGGCTCTTTGCATCCTCCCTGTCCCAACCTGGATGGTTTGAATTCCCAAAAAAAAAAAAAAATAAAATAATAAAAAACCAACCTTGGCCTTTTGCTGCCGATTGTCCCGTTCAAAAAGTCTCTTTTTTCTCCCTAAGGATTTTCTCTACCAACTAAAGAAAGCTCGAGAAAAAAAACCCAAAAACCCCAACAAACGAACAAAAAAAAAAAAAAAAAATGGTTTTTAAAACAATTAACATGCTCTTGATTAATTCATTACAGGTGGACGTGGAGATCTCAAAACCACTCAAAACGTTTTTGTTTTTTTTTTTACAAGTTCAAAAAGATTTTGGCACATTGGAATATATATATTTTTATTTTTTTTTTGTGTGTTTTTTTTTTTTTTCTCTTTTAAATCGATTATTTTTTTAAATGTATTTATAAGCGCCTCTTCCTCCTCCTCTTCTTCCTCCTCCTCCTCTTCTTCCTCCTCCTCCTCCTCTTCCCAGGCTTTTCCAGGCAACGGGAAGTCCGGTTGGGATCCCGAGGGGGGGGTTCTGAGGACTCCCCCCCCTTGATCCGGTGGCTGATCCGCTGTTCCTGAGAACGGGAATCCTTTATCCCTGAACGTGGAGCTCCCGCTTTTTTTTTTATTTATTTTTTTGCAGTGCAATGGCTATGGAAAAACAACTCCCGCCCCTTTCCCACCCTCCTTCCCAACCCCTCCCATCATTCCAAACTTTTTAAAGCCAAACGAGTTCCAACTTTTTTTTATGTTTGTTTTTTTGTTGTTGTTGTTGTTGTTGTTTGTTTTTTTGTTTCGGGTTTTTTTTTTTTTTTTTTTGCCTCGAACGAAAGGGGCGGGGCCAATCCCAGCCCCCAGAATTCCCAAATTCCCGCCGGGCTCCGGCACTTGGAGGATATGGATCAAAGCCGGGAAATCGGGAAAGGCCTCGTGTTTTCTAATTCCTGAGTTCACTCCTGGACACTCTCGGCGGGGTTGGGGATGATCCAAAGGCTCCTCGTATCCCGTTTTCCTCCACGCTCCGGGAAAATCCAGAGCCCATCCAGGTCTCACGGGATCGGCTCCCGACTCCCGGCGTCTCATCCCAGCAGCCCCCGAATCCCTGCCCGAATTCCACTTCCAAACTGTGCTCCTGACGCTCCCGGGGCAGCTCCCTCGGGAATCCTCCCCTCGGGAATCCTCCCCTCGGGAATCCTCCCCTCGGGAATCCTCCTCTCGGGACGCGGCTCCGTCCCCGTAGAGACCGGCGGGTTTCCCCAGAGCTCCTTTCCGAGGAATCATCGAGGGTTCATCCCGGTGCCGGGATGGGAGCGCATTCCCAAGGGAATCAGTCCCAAGGGGAATGTGGCCAGGTAGGGAAATAAGGAGGATTGTAGCAAAAATACAGCGGGATTTACACCGGGAGACGCGGCCGCCGCTCCGGCATCGGGGCAACATCCACGAAAATCCACGAAAATCCACGAAAATCCATGAAAATCCATGAAATCCAAGCGCTCCCGCGGCCAGATCCCGCCGGGAATCAAGTCCACACGTAGTTTTAAGGCATGAGTCAAGGTGATAGGGGGATCCAAACACAGGGAATGGAGTCACCGAGGCTCCCGGCGTTCCCGGGGCAGTTCCGGCGTTCCCGCTCCACCACAATCATTTCCGACGTTCAAGCTTCCCGTCGCTCCCAAATTCCACCCGCACGATTTGGGAGAAGGGGGGGGGTGAGGGTGGGGTTTTGTTTTTTTTTTTTTGGGAAAAACCCCTCCCCACACACCCACCCCCCGGGTACATTTTAATGCGTCTGTTAAAGGCATTGGGTTAAGTTTTTGACATCCCGTTCCCGGTTCCCGATTTCCCTGAAGGATTTCGAAGAGTTTTGCTCATGGCTTCTGCAGGAGAAAAACGAAAACAAACAAAAAAAAAAAAAAAGAAGGATCTCCCGGGAGAGCTGGGAATGCGGATCCCGGAGAGCCGGGAATGCGGATCCCGGAGAGCCGGGAATGCGGATCCCTCTCCGGGGGAGAGAGAGAGAGGGAGAGAGAGAGAGAGCGGCTCTCCCGCTCCGGCAGCATCCTGATTTTCTCAGTCGTGTCTTCCTGAATCCTTCCCCTGCTCCAAGGACAGTGCAATATTCCCTCATCCCAGTCCCCCCCCCAACTCCTGAGGCGGATGCAAAGCTGGGAATTCTCCTCTCCCGCCATCGCACGCTCCGTGGAAATATATATATATATATATATATAAAAAAAAAACCCCAGGGAAATACATGGATTTGGAGATTCCTGCTGCTATAAACACCAAAATGGACCACGCCTGGAATTCCTCCATCCCCGGGGGAAAAAAAGGCCTCAACCCCCTTGGGAGTCCGTGCCAGGCCCGAAGCTCAGCCGGGAAAGCCCGGGAACGACGGAGGAGCAGCGGGAACAACCCGGAGTAGTGGGAACGACCCTGGAGCAGCGGGAACGACCCCGGAGCAGCGGGAATGACCCCGGAGCAGCGGGAACAACCCGGAGCGGGAACAACCCGGAGCGGGAACAACCCGGCATCTCACCTGCAAGTCAACAACGAAAACAAAGAGAACACAACCCCCCCCCTCCCTCCTCCCACCCGCCCCAAGAATTCCTAGAATTCCCAAAACCAGGCTCTAAACCCCCCCCCCCGAGGTCCCACCCCCTCCCGCCACCTCCCCGCTCCCCTCCCCGCGCTCTGCAACCTTTGCTACATAAATCCCTGGATGCTCTCCCAGCCCCCGGGATTAGGTGTCGGAGGCGGCGGCGGCCGCCACGGCCTTGGGGACGACGACGTTGGGGACGTTCCAGAGGCCGCCGTTCTCCTCGGGCGGCTCCGCCTGCCTGTCCCCGTTCCAGCGGCGCTTCAGGCGCAGCTTGGGGGGCATCAGGGCGTCCTCCCTCTTCTCCTGAGCTCCCGCCTCTCCGCAGGGATCCCGGGGGGGTTTCTCCACGCCGCTCTCCCCTTGCTGCTGCTCCGGCGGGGGCTCTTCCGAGGAGGACGAGCCGGGCTGGGCGGGCGCCGGGAGCCAGGACGGGGCGGCCGGGCGGGCGAACACCGGGCCCCCCTTGCCTTCCTCCGCTCCGGAACCTTCTTCCCTCCTCTCTCCTCCGTCCTTGCCCTTGGCCTCCTCGGGCTCCTTGTCCACGGCGGGCTCCACCTTCACCCTGAGCTGAGCCGCTTCCTCGGCGCTTTCCAGCCTCTCCCGGTTTTTCCGGCCGGCGGGAGGCGGCTGGAGCTTGATGGGGAACTGGGGCTGCTCCTCCAGGGGCACCTGGCACTGCAGCGGCGGCACCACCAGCGGGTAGCGGGGGAAAGTCCGCGGGCTCAGGTGGTAGTTGAACACGGAGCAGGCCTGGGAATGCAGGTAGTGTTTCATCTCCTCGGGGTTGAAGGAGAAGCAGCTGCTGCCGGTGAAGGGGCTGAGCCCCGGCGAGGGGCTGTAGGAGAACAGGGTGGGCGTCAGCGACAGCGCCGGCGAGATGGGCACGTTGAGGACCCCCCCGCGGCCCGGCAGCGGCGACACGGCGAAGGGGCTGTGAGGGTCCGGGAACATCCCGGGCCGGGGGAACAGCGGCAGGACGATGTCGGGCTTGCGCTTGGGGTGGGCGACGCTCCCGCCGCCGGGGCCGCCGTGGGGGGCCAGCAGATCCACGCCCCCCCGGCGCCAATCCGAGGAGGAATCTTCCAGCAGCTCCGGCAGCTCCGGCTTCCTGTCGCCGCCGCCGCCGCCGCCGTCAGCCAGAGCCTCCGGGGTGGATCCCGGACCGAGGGAACCGCCGGGGAAGCGGCCCCCGGGCTGGGAATCCTCGGTGGGGGAGTGGGCGTCCAGCGGAGGGAAGTGGAAGCGGGACGAGGCCGTGGGGACGGGGGGAGCGCTCTGGGGGACCACACCTGGGGTAGGGAATGACACAGTCAGGGAACAGGCCCGGCCGGCAGGGACACGCTGGGATCATCCGGCCCCGCTCCCGGCCCTGCACGGCCCCAGGAATTCCCTGGGAGCGTCGTCCCAACACTCCTGGAGCTCCCGGGACCGTGGGGAGCCTCTTCCGGTGCCCAAACACCCTCTGGATGAATGATCATTCCCTAATTTCCACCCCTGGATGGACAACCATTCCCTAATTTCCACCCCAAACACCCTCTGGATGGACGACTATTCCCTAATTTCCACCCCAAACACCCTCTGGACGAACAACCATTCCCTAATTTCCACCCCAAATACCCCCTGGATGGATGACCATTCCCTAATTTCCACCCCAAACGCCCTCTGGATGAACGACCATTCCCTAATTTCCACCCCTGGATGAACGACCATTCCCTAATTTCCACCCCTGGATGGACGACCATTCCCTAATTTCCACCCACCCCTGACACATGTCCAAGAATTCCCTCAGGGAGACAGCTCCAGCTCCAGCTCCGAGGGAGTTAAATCCCAGGGAAGGAGCAGCTCCTGGAGCTGCACCCGCAGGCGTTTTGGAAGAGCAACCCAACAATCCCACGTGCTGGGAGAGGAGGGGAGGGGCCTTTTCCATCTGCTCCCTTTCCCTGCCCACCTCAAATCCTGCCACTGCTGGGGAGGAATCCTCTCCTCTCCCCAGGGTTTTCGGGAAGCTCCAGAGCCACTGGAAGAAGTTTGGGATGCCCCTCCCTGACCTCCTCGCTCCCGGTGGGGGCAGGAGGGGGAATGAACCCCCAGCTCTCCAGGCTGCCTGAAAAATCCCTGATTTCGTGCTCCAGGCTGCCTGAAAATCCCCGATTTGTGCTTTTTCTGGGAAGAAAATCCCCTCCCACGTCGCTGCCGAGCTCCCACTGGCTCCCTCTTCCTACGGAGCCGCCCGTCCCCGACTCGGAACCAGCCAAATTCTCACACACTTTCCTCCCTCACCTCCACAATGAAACCCTTGATTCCCACTTTTTCCCTTCCAAAAAAAAAAAAAAAAAAAAAAAACAAAAAAACAAAAAAAAAAAAAAAAAAAAAAAAAAAACAAAAAAAATAACCAAACAAAACACAGGGAGAAGAAGAAACCTGATCCAGGTTTGGAGAATCCCAACCCCCCCCCACCTTCCAGAGCCAGAGGAGGGGAAGAAAACAGGTTGTAATTAGACAAAAGTGCATTCCAGTTCTCTCTCCAAAGTTCTTTTTTTAAATGCCTGCCCCAGAGATAGGAGGGAGTGGCTGCAGGAGCAGGGAAAAGGGAACATGGAGCTGGAACTGCCCGGACTCGTCGCTGCAAGTAATTATAGATTTACAGAGCAGCTCCAGACACATCTCCCACCCCCGTTCCCTTGGCTCAGGACGCCTGGAGAAGACATTTCCTTCTCCCTACAAAAGGCACAACACCTGGAGGAATATTTTCCCCTCCTCCCAGCCCTGTTTTTTGGGATTCCTGGTGGCTTTGGGAGACAAAAAAGCCGCTCGATGGCACCTTCGTGTCGGGCCCCGGCTGCCAAAATCCCGGCTCCGGCCCCTGGGAATTCCTCTGGCTCCACATGGAACCTGTTTTTTTTTTTTTTCCCAGCCCTTGGGCTTTTCAGGCTCAACCTTCCAGCCCCTGCTTTCCTTCCCTGCTCTTTTCTTCCCTGCTTTTTTCCCCCATATTCCAGGGCTTTCCCAACCCGGGGCACCTCCGTGTCGGTGTTTTCTTGTGGAGGGGAGAGTTTGGGAGCTTTGGGTGTCAAGAATTCCAGAGGTTTCTTTCCCTTTTTGTGGACAACAACCTCCCTGTTTTTTCATGGACAACCACCCAGATGGAAGAATTCGGCTTTCAGGGGATTTAACTCCACCAAAAAAGCATCTTTGCAAACGGGACCCTCTTCCCAAAAAACCAACTCCGGGACAAATCCCTGCTGCTGGCAAGAGGCTCAAAGGCCTTGCAGGGCAAGAAAGGAACGATTATTCTCCATTCCCAACTTTTTTTTTCATTCTCCTGCTTCAGGGGGGGAACTGTGACTTTAGTCAAGCTCGAGGAGAGCTGGGAAATCCCTGGGATTTTAGTCCAGAGTTTTCCTCTGGAAGCTCTGCATTCCCTGGGGAGGTGCAGAGCTCGAGTCGAGACAGAAAGGGGTTAAAAAAAAAAGGTCTTTTGGGTTTCAAAGGAGCAGAACTGAGCCCAAAAAAAGGGGCTTTGGGAGGAGCAAAGCCCCTGAACTTTCAGGCCGGGCTCAGCCGGTCGGGAAGGGCCGCGTTTATCCGGCCCCATAAACTCCTGTTCAAACACAGGCAGGCTTGGAGCAGCCCCACTAAATCCTCTTATCCCAAGGACACCCTTCCAACCCCCCAGCCCGGCCAAAAAAACCCACCCAACCCCCCCAAAAACAACCCAACCCCCCCCCAAAAACAACCCGCCCCGAAAGCAAAGCGAACCCACCCGCGACGCCCCCGGGGGAGGACGAGCGCGAACAGGAGCCCGGATTCCTCGGCTCCCACAACAATCCCCAGGGAAAAGCAGCCCCAGATAAGGTTTTATCCCGGCCCAGACGTTCCCCCCCAGAGCAGCACAGCTCATCCCACGGGGCCTTTCCCCCCCTGGAATTCCGCAGTGGGAGCGCCGGGAATTCCGCGCGCGCCCGACTCACCGTTGGGCCGGATGTTGATGAAAGGGTAGTTGGGCATCACCAGCTTGTTGAAGTTGAACTTGTAGGTGAACCTCTTGCCCTTGGTCTTGTGGAGGATCCTCTTGTTGTAGTAATATCTGGGAAGGGATTGGGAAGACATGGATCCGAGGCCCTCCCGGGGGCCGCTCGAGGTCCCGTTTCTTGGGAGCGGCGCCGACGCCTCCGAGGTCTCGGAGAAAACTGGAGCTGCCCCGAACCTTTGGGATCTTTTTGGGCTCTTTTTGGGGATCTTTGGGATGCAGAGCCAGGAGCTGGGGCTCCGTGACCCCCCGTGGGTCCCTCCCTACTCAGGATATTCCACGATTTCTGTTGTCAACACCGGGAAATCTCAGTCCGCCGGGAATTTTCCCAACGACCCCCTTTTCCCATTCCTCAGCAGGAGGTTCCAAACCCCTTTTCCCAGGTTATGACGTCCCTTGGAACACGTGGAATTCCCTTCCAACCTGGGATATTCCGTTTCAGAGGTTGTCATGCCCCTTGGAACGGGCGGGAAAAGCTGGAACAACATCCCGTGTTCTCCTCAGCCCAGTCCAAACTGGGACCAGTGTCACGGGTTGGGAGCTCTCCTGGGCATTCCCTGGATATTCCCACCCATGGGAATGCTGAGAAATGCCATGGAAATGCCTCCAGGAGGAGAAAAATCCCGGTGGATATTCCCTGAGAGAGGGGAACGTGTCCCTGGGACAACACTCGGAGCGACCAGAGCTGGGAAAAACGGGGCCCAAATCCCCTGGATCGGCCTTGGATTGGTTTTGATTCCCGGGATTTTCCCAGCCCAGGGATTGGGAGAGCTGGTTCCTGCTGCTTCGTGCCTCGGAGCGAGTCCCTTCCCCTTCTGATCCCCCCTTTTTTGGGATTAAAACCACTCCCTGACCCTGCCCAGGGCTTGGATCCTCCTTTCCCAGGATACTGGGGGTTGGAAGGGACCTCTGGGGATCCTCCAAGGCAGGTGAGATATTTGGATGGATGGATGGATGGATGGGATCCACCCTCAGATCAGGGGTTTCCAGGGAGTATTTGAGAGATTTTTTTGGGGATACTGAGATATTCATGTGGATATTGGAGAGATTTGTAGGGATATCCGAGACATTTCCATGGATATCTGAGATATTTCCATGGATATTTGAGATATTCCCATGGATGAATGAGATCCCCTCTCACACAGGAGGTTTTTATGGATACTGGAGATATTTCCAGGGATATCTGAGGTACTGGGATGGATTGATGGGATATATCCATGGACTGATGGAATCTCCTCTCAGATGAGAGGTTTTTATGGATACTGGAGACATTTCCAGGGATATTTGAGAGATTTGTAGGAATCCATGAGATATATCCACAGACTGATGAGATTCCCTCTCATCTGAGAGGTTTTTATGGATATTGGAGATATTTCCAGGGATATTTGAGAGGTTTGTATGGATTGATGGGATATATCCATGGACTGATGGAATCTCCTCTCATCTGAGAGGTTTTTATGGATATTTGAGGTATTTCCAGGGATATCTGAGGTATTTGTATGGATTGATGGGATATATCCATGGACTGATGAGATTCCCTCTCAGCTGAGAGGTTTTTATGGATACTGGAGATATTTGGATGAGTCTCTCCTCACCAGAGATATTCCAAACCCCAAATCACCTCCATGGATCATTCCTTCCCCCATCCAACACTCCAATCCATCTCTCCCCAGCCTGGGATAGGAGGATCTTGTGTGGGAACAGCATCCAGGGGACACGGATCCCAAGGCAGGGGTGTTTTCCACCCGTTTTTCCTCCCCGTTCCCGGAGGAAACTCCCGTGTTTGCCTTTGGCAGCTCCACCCAGGAGGTATCAGAGGGTGTGGGGCAGCCAAGTCCACGCCAGGGACTGATAATTCCATGACTTCTCAGGGACTGGGACACTCCTGGAGCGTGGAAACACCTCCGAGGGCCCGGGCGGGTTCTCCGAGCTCCGATTCCCGGATGCGTGGAGAAAACTGGGATAAAACCCCCATGGAAGGGGCTGGAAGTGGAAGAGGGCTGGAGGTTTTGGAGTTGGGAAGGGCAAAGAGGGGAATGCTCAGCCCTGACAGTGGAATTTTGGGATGGTCTGGCTTGGAAGGGACCTTAAAGATCATCAAGGCCGTGACCACACTCCAGGTTGCTCCAAGCCCCATCCAGCCCGGCCTTTGGACACTTCCAGGGATGGGGAATCCATGGAATAACCTGTGCCACCACCTTCCCAGGGAAGGATTTACCCCCAATATCCCACCTAAACCAGCACAGGGAATATCCTGGAATGCTTTGGCTTGGAAAGAACCCTCAACACTCTCTTAGGGAAGGATTGACCCCTAATATCCCATCTAAACCAGCACAGGGAATCTTGGAATGCTTTGGAAGGGACCCTCAACACCCTCCCAGGGAAGGATTTACCTCCAATATCCCACCTAAGCCAGCACAGGGAATATCCTGGAATGCTTTGGCTTGGAAAGAACCCTCAACACTCTCTTAGGGAAGGATTGACCCCTAATATCCCATCTAAACCAGCACAGGGAATATCCTGGAATGCTTTGGCTTGGAAGGGACCCTCCCAGGGAAGGATTTACCCCCAATATCCCACCTAAACCAGCACAGGGAATATCCTGGAATGCTCTAGGTTGGAAGGGACCTTTTTGGACACTTCCAGGGATGGGAAATCCATGGAATAACCTGTGCCAGGGCCTCACCACCTTCCCAGGGAAGGATTTACCCCCAATATCCCACCTAAACCAGCACAGGGAATCTTGGAATGCTTTGGAAGGGACCCTCAACACCCTCCCAAGGAAGGATTTACCTCCAATATCCCACCTAAACCAGCACAGGGAATATCCTGGAATGCTTTGGAAGGGACCCTCCCACCAGACCAGGCTGCTCCAAACCCCGTCCAACCCCATCCTCGGCCACTTCCAAGGCCGGGCCGAGACGACCCGACCTAAATTCTCCCAAATTTCCCCCCCAGAAAAAGCTGGGAATGCTCCTTTCCAACCCCCCCCCCCTCCCTCCTCACCTGAGGGCCCTGCTGAGCTTGTCATAGTTCATCTGGGGTTTGCATTTCCTCCTCCCCCACAGCCGGGCCACCTCGTCGGGGTCCTTGATGACGAACTCGCCGTCCCCTCCCCGCTGCCAGGCGATGACGTGGCGGAATTCCTCCTGCCGCAGCAGCTCCAGGATGAAGTGCCACAGCTGGATCTGCCTGGAGCCCGGGCTGGACTCGGTTTTGTAAGCCCACTCCGGGAAATGATACCCTTTGGGAGGAGAGAGAGAGAGGGAAAAGTCGCTCGAGACGCGAAAACGCATCCGGGGTTGGCTCCGGGGTGACACCACTGGGGGCTGGAATTCCACCGGATATTCCAGGGTTAAGAGGGATTTCCACGGATTGATGGGATCCCCCCTCTCAGAGGAGAAAATTGTAGGGATATCTGAGAGATTTCTATGGATATCTGAGAGGTTTGAATGGATTGATGAGATGTTTCCATGGATCGACGAGATCCCCTTTTGGACAAGGAATTTGTAGGGATATCTGAGATGTTTATATGGATTGATGGTTCCATGGATTGATGAGATCTCCTTTTGGACAAGGAATTTGTAGGGATCTTTGAGAGATTTCTATGGATAGCTGAACTATTTCCATGGATTTAGGAGATCTCTCTCAGGTGAGAAATTTGAATGGGTATTTGAGAGATTTCCATGGATTGATGAGAGGTTTGTATGGATTGATGAGATGTTTCCATGGATTGACGAGATCCCCTTTTGGACAAGAAATTTGTAGGGATATTTGAGAGGTTTCTATGGATATCTGAGCTATTTCCATGGATTGATGAGATCTCAGACAAGAAATTTGTAGGGATATTTGAGAGATTTTTATGGATATCTGAGAGGTTTGTATGGATTGATGAGATGTTTCCATGGATTGATGAGATCTCTCTCAGATGAGAAATTTGTAGGGATATTTGAGAGATTTCTATGGATTGATGAGATTCCCCCCCCCTCCCCCAGATGAAAGATTTCCACGGATATTTAAGATATTTCCACAGACTGATGAGATTCCCTCCCAGATGACAGATTCGCAGGGATATTGGAGAGAGACTCCAGGTTTAATTCCATGTTTAATTCCAGGAGGAGAGACCCAGCTCTCCACCTCCAGCTTTCAGACCCCTCTTCTTGGAGAATCCCTTAAAAAAACCACCCCAAAAATGGGAAAATTGAGGGGGATGGAAGCGCCAGGAGCCCAAAACCTTTGGATAACGCTGCTGGTCGGAGCTGGAATGAACCAAATTTGCCTGGAATCATGGAATGGTTTGAGTTCCATAGTCCAGGTTGCTCCAAGCCCCATCCAACCCAGCTTACAGCACTTCCAAGGATTGGAAATAAGGCCAAAAAAATCCCAGTTTAAGGATTTAAGTTCGTGAGGATTTCAGGGTGGATCTTCCCGGCGGCTCCAGATCCCGACTCCGCCGTGCCAACAGATATTCCTGAGGGACTGCCAAGCTCCAGATCCCTCGGGATATTTCCCAGCACAACTCCCAGCACGAGCCTGGTTGGGGTTTTTTGGTTGGGTGGTTTTTTTTTTTTTTTTTTTTTTTTTTTGGTTGTTTTCTTTGGGGGTTTTTTTGTGGCCACAATTCCAAACCCCATCCAGGAGAACCCACATCCCACCCCGCGACTCCAAACAGACCTGAGCAGGATCCAGCCCTCAGAAATTCCCAAATCCCTCCAGGTAATCCATCTCCAAGGGGGAGTTTATTGGCATTTTCACATCCCAGCCCTCAGAAATTCCCAAATCCTTCCAGGTAATCCATCTCCAGGGAGGGTTTATTGGCATTTTCACATCCCAGCCCTCAGAAATTCCCAAATCCTTCCAGGTAATCCATCTCCAAGGGGGAGCTTATTGGCATTTTCACATCCCAGCCCTCACAACCCACCAAGGAAATCTCAACCCTCGCTCGCTCCAGCCACAGAGAGATTTCAGGAGAGGCGGAATTAGCCCTCCTCGAGCTCCTTTATCCCGGGAAAAAGGGTTGGGAATGGCTGAAAACTCGAGCCTTTCGACTTCCTTACCTCCTCCTCCTTCAGGTTTATCCACAATGCTGCAGCCTGCTTTCATTTTCTCCCTCCTGCCAACTGTGGAACACAAGGAAAGCGGCGTCAGCCGCAGGGATTTCTCCGGAGAGAGGATCCTGCCCATCCCCAGGGATGGTCCCCTTTTCCCATTTAATCCCAGTCCTGCCTGGGATCCCCGGGAAGGAGCTCGGCGGGGCCGTCAGACAGACAAAACAAGCCCAACACAGTTTGTCTCCTGTTACTAGACGGGCTCTGCTGCCAAAATACACAACTCCCAGCTCGCCCAGATGTCCCAGGGAGGGGAAAAAGGGGAGGGGAGAAAAATCCCGGCTCCCGATCCCCCGCCGGAGACGCCACCGGCAGCTCATTCCCGCTGCCGTGAGGTGAGGGATCCCAGGCCTGGAAATCCAGAGCTGGGTTCTCCCCCCAGAAAAAGGGGATATGAGGAGTGACAGCTCTGTGGGAGCCCCCTGGGAGGGAGTGGAGCCTCCCAGAAGGGGTTGGAGCACCCTGGGAAGGGGCTGGAATACCCTGGGAGGGACTGGAGCCCCTCAGGAGGGTCTGATCCCCCCCAGTACCAGCACCCAGACAACCCCCTGTTGAGTCCCACCATCCTCAGAGGAGCCCCCCTTGAGGCCTTCAGGAGGGTCCATCCCCCTCCAGCACCCAAATGACCCCCCCAGGTACAAACTGGAGCCCCCCTGGGAAGGATTGGAGCCCCTCAGAAGGGTCTGATCCCCCCCAGTACCAGCACCCAGACACCCCCCTCCTTGGGAGGGACCGGTCCCACCGTCCCCAGAGAAGCCCCCCAGGGCCTTCAGGAGGGTCCATCCCCCTCCAGCACCCAAATGAACCCCCCAGGGATGAACTGGAGCCCCCGGGGATGGACCAGAGCTCCCCCAGAGGGTCCCTTTCCCCCTGCCCAGCACCCCCCTGACCCCCCCGGGGCCGATCCGGAGCCCCCCGGGGAGGGTCCCAACCCCCTCTCCCAGCACCCACATCACCCCCCCGGCACGAACCGGAGCCCCCCGAGCCCGGCAGCCACAAACCCCCCCCCAGGGGTGACCAGAGCCTCCCCTGGGGAGGGTCCATTCCCCCTCACCCACCCACCCACCACTCACACGACCCTCCCCGGGACGAAACGGAGGCCCCCCCGGAACGCACCGAAGCCCCCCGGGGAGGGAGCGGAGCCCCTGGAGAGGGGCCGATCCCCCCCCCTCACCCCACCCGGGGCCCCCCCGGGGCTGTTCCATCCCCCCCCTCCCCGTGTTTCCCAGCCCCGGGAGAGGTTCAAAGCACGTAAATGGCCGCCGGGAGGGGCCGCGGCGCCGCGGCGGCGGCGGGGCCGGGGCTGCTCCGTTACAGCCCCGCCGGCCTGTCCCGGCCTGTCCCGGCACGGCCCCGCCCGGCCCCGCCCGGGCCCCGGGGCAGGGGGGGGGGAGCCGCCCCGACCGGGAAACCCACCGGCGATCGGCAACAAGGACCACCGGGGACCCTCCGGGAAAACCACCGGGGGGACACCCCCCACCCCCCGGGAACCATCGGGACCACCGGGAACACACACACACACCCCCCCTCCGGGAACGGGGAGCACCGGGGACCTTCTCGGGAACGGGGAGCACCGGGACCAACGGGGATCCACCCGGGAACCTTCCACAGCCCCCCCTCCCACCCGCGGGACCCCCCGGGAACGGGGGACCCTGCACGGCCTCCCACGCTCCGGGACCACCGGGCAGGTCGTTGCCGCAGCCCCGAGAGCCCCTCCGGTAACCAGGGGGGGTGGGTCTCTGTTTACCCTCAAATCAGGATAACCGGGGGCCGTCCCTGTTTAATGTTCCCCCGGTAACCGGGGGACCCCCATTTACCCTCCCGGTAACCGAGAGTGGGGGTTGTCCCTGTTTACCCCTTCCCCGGTAACGAGGGGGGGGGGGGCTCATTTATTCCTCGCCGGTAACCGGGGGGGGTCCCCGATTGCCCCTCTGCCGGTAACTCCGCGTTATTTATTCCTCCCCGGTAACGGGGGAGGCGGATGCCGGGGTGGGTCGGGGGGGGGGGTAAACGAGCCCCCCACACCCCCCCCCGGTACCTCCCCGTTCCCGCGCCCCCGCCTTTCACCGCCCCCCCCCCCGCGTCCCGGCGGGGGCTTCTCGTTCACCCCCCAACCCTTAACCCGCCAATCCTCCCACCCCCGGTACCTCCCCGTTTCCCCCCACTCCCGGTAATTCCCGGTTTCTCCCCCCGGTTTGCCCCCCCCCACACGCCCCATCGCCAAAAACGCCTACATTACCGCCCCCCCCCCCGCCACTTCCACCCACATCACCCCCCCCGTTGCCCCCCGTTAACCCCCCCCTCGGCGCCCCCCCCACGCCCCGGGCCGTACCTGCGGGGGCGGCGCGGGCGGATCACGGGGGGGGGGGCGGGTTGCGGGGCAGGCGGGGGGGGCGGGCGGGGATGTTGCCGGTGCGGGGTTGGCCGCGCTCGGAGCCGCTCCCGGTGCCGTTCCCGGGTTCCCGGAGCCTTCCCCCGGAGCCGCCGCCGCCGCCGCCGCCGGAACCGGAACCGCCGCCGCCACCGCCCACGCGCTTCCGGTCCGCGCGGCCCCCGCGCCACTTCCGCTTCCGGTGGGGAACCCACCCCACCCCCACCCAAAAAAATAAACAATAATATCACCGTCAAAAAATAAAAACACTGCGGGAAGGATCATCCCACCCCCCCACACACACACAAAGAAAATAAATAATCCGGGCTCGGAGTGGTTGGTGCCGACCCCCCACCCCAAAAAAGTACAAGTCCCCCCCAAAAATATCCCCCCACACACACCGGAAAACATCCCCCCTAAAAGACACACTCCCCCCAAAACACACTCGCCCCCAAAGAACACCCCAAAAAAGTCACGCCCCCCAAAAATATTCCCACACGAAGCGGCTGATTTCGGGCCCACCCCTCCCCGAAAAAACAACAACCAGCACCACCAAAAATATCTCCCCCCCCCCATCAAAACATCCCCCCCTCCGCCAAAAAATATCCCTGCCTGGAGTGGCTGGTTTCGGCTCAACCCCCACCCAAAAAATACCCACGCCTAAAAACACCCTCCCTCCAAAACACACTCCCCCCCCTAAAAAAAAGACACCCCAGAAAACATCCCCCCCAAAAAAACCCCAACCATCCCAGAAAGAACATCCTCTAGAAAAAATAATCACCCCAGAAAATACTCACCAAAAAATCACCATCCCTGAATACACCCCTCCCAAAAAAACACATCCCTCTTAAAAAAAAAAAAAGCCCCAGAAAAATAACCCCAAAAAACCACCATTCCCAATCCCCCCCCCAAAAAAATCACCCCAGAAAATATCCCCCCCCATAAAAACCCCTTCCCCAAAAAACACCACCCCCAACCTCCCTTTCTCCCCCCCAAAAACCAACGACCCCCCTGAGTGGTGTGGAAATGTCGGGGGAATAAAGGGGAAAGGGGAGGGGAAAGGGAAGGGGGGAAAGGGAAGGGGGGTCCTGGGTATGGGGAGGTTCTGGACTGTGGGGATCCAGCTGTGCTGGGATCGTGGGATTTGGGGATCCAGCTGTGCTGGGGGTGCTGGTATAGGGGGATCCTGGTCCGTGGGATCCTGGTATAGGGGGATCCAGGAGTGTGGGAGTCCAGCTGTGCAGGGATCTGGTTTATGGGGATCCAGTTGTGCAGGGATCCAGCTGTGCAGGGACCCCACTACATGGAGATCCAGCCGTGTGAGTATCCTGGTCTGTGGGGATCCAGTTGTGCAGGATCCAGCTGTGGAGGGATCCAGCTCTGAGGGGATCCTGGTTTAGGGGGATCCAGGTACACAGGGGGTCCAGCTGTGTGGGGGTCCTGGTGTGAGGGGATCAAGATATGCAGGGGGATCCAGGAGTGTGGGAGTCCAGCTGTGCAGGGATCTGGTTTATGGGGATCCAGCTGTGCAGGGATCCAGCTGTGCAGGGACCCTACTAGATGGGGATTCAGCTGTGTGAGTAGCCTGGTCTGTGGGGATCCAGTTGTGCAGGATCCAGCTATGTGGGAATCCTGGTCTCTGGGGATCCAACTGTGTGAGTATCCTGGTCTATGGAGATCCAGCTGTGGAGGGATCCAGCTGTGCGGGGACCCTACTAGATGGAGATCCAGCTGTGTGAGTATCCTGGTCTCTGGGGATCCAGCTGTGTGAGTATCCTGGTCTAAGGGGATCCAGCTGTGTGAGTATCCTGGTCTATGGAGATCCAGCTGTGCAGGGATCCTGGTCTATGGAGATCCAGCTGTGCAGGGATCCTGGTCTCTGGGGATCCAGCTGTGCAGGGATCCTGATCTATGGAGATCCAGCTGTGCAGGGATCCAGCCGTTCAGAATCCAACCCTTTGGGGCTGGGGCTATAGGGGGGACCCAGCTGTGCTGGATCTGGGGGCTGGGGCTGGACCCCCCACCCCTGATGTTCTTCTGCACAGCCCTGGGGGTTCTCCCCCCCCCCCCGAGTGTCCCCCCCACCCCGGTGCCAGCCCAGCCCTCGGTGTCACCCCGTGTCCCCTCCAGCTGTGACACACACACACGTGTCCACCTCCCACCACCCCATAAATCCACCCCCACCTCTCCTTCCTCCGCCTTTATTGGAGTCACTGGAGATCCAAAACATGGGGTGGGGGATGTGGGAGCCCCCCCAGGCCAGCCCTGCTCCCAGAGCACGGGGGGGGACATGAGGTGACACCGCGGGGGGAATGTGGGTGTCCGTCAGCCCTGGTGTCACACGGTGAGGGGGGTCGGTGGTCCCATCCTGCTCCGGGGGTCCTGCTGGGGGGGAAAGGAGGGTGAGGATGGAACCGTCTCCCTCTGGGGGTGGAGGGACAAGGACGGAGCCTCTCAGGGGCTGGGACACACCCAGGACACACCCGGGACTCACCTGGGACTCTCCAGGTCACACCTTCACCTGCACCTCGCAGTAGATGGTCCTGGGCCCGTCCTGCTGCTCGGGGGCAGAAAACAGGTCAGACCCTCAAGAAGGGGGGTGGGCAAGGTGGGACAACTCCCCCCAGGGACTTGGTGGCCCTGGGAAGTGTCCCCTCCCCGGGGAAGCCCCCCAGGAGTTCAGAGCCACTTCCAGGGGAGGAGGAAAGGGAGGCTCTGGGGGCACAGAGGGACCCCCCCAGCGCTGGAGGGAAGGGGTGGAAGGTGGGGTTGGACTCAGAATGAACTGGATTTGCCCCTGGATCACCCCCCAGACTCACCCACTCCCGAGGCTCCAGGGAGTTTCTCCTCTGGATCTCGGAGTACAAGAGCTCCAGTGGGGGATCCTCGCTGGAGAGGGGGGAGAGGGCACCTATGGAGAGGAGAAGAGCAAGAGGAGCGATCCCAGGGGTGCTGGAGGGAGCTGGGATGTGTGGAAGGGGGGCATGGAGCCATCCTGGCCCAGGCAGGGCAGGCAGAATCCCAGAATCCCAATTTAGGTTGGAAAAGACCTCTGAGGTCATCGAGTCCACCCTGTGCCGCGTCCCCAGCCCAGAGCACTGAGTGTCCGGCCCTTCCTTGGACACCTCCACCCTTTCCAGGAACAAATCCCTCCTCGTGTCCCACCTGAACCTCTCCTGGTGCAGCCTGAGGCCGTTTCCTCTTGTCCAGTCCCTCGTTCCCTTCCAGTGCCTGACAACCCTTTCCATAAAGAAAAGAACCGGGGTGAGGGGAAAAGCTCTCTCCCCCTTTCCCAGCTCTGTTGATCCCAGCTCTGAGCTCAAAGCCCAGCGGTGCCCACCTCCCTCAGACTTCTTCCTCCTCCTCCTCCTCCTCCTCCTCCTCCAGATCCAGGCGATGCCAAGCAGGGCCAAAATGCCCACGGCCACCAGCACCAGGCACACGTGTCTCCTCTGACAGGCCCCCGTGTCTGCAGGGACAAGCCGTGGTGGGTGCCAGGGGGGGTGAATTCACCTCCTGGGGGGGTGAAACTGGGTGCAGGAGGGGTTTTTACCCTGCTGCTGGCACAGGGTGCCCAGGTGGACGGAGACATTCCGCTCCTGGGCGGGACTCCGGGCCAGGCAGGTGTAGGTGGAGTTGAAGGCAGCGACGGGCAGGGCCAGGCACAGGGTCTGGTTGTCCCCGCAGAGCTGTGCCTGTGGCACCCCCAGAGAGCTCCCGAGCTGCCAGGTGACCGTGGCATTGCTGCCCGGGGGCGCCTGGCACCGCAGGGTGAGGTTGCATTCCCGGGGGGTGAGGGAGAGCCGCTGCCCCTGGATCTGCGGCTCCGGCACCGGATCTGTCGGAGGAGCAAACAAACCTGTCCCACGGCCCGGAGAGGGAGAGGTGGAAGGGCAGAGCGAGGAAAAGGGGAAGCGCCGGGGTCGCGGTTTGTCACGGAGCCGGGACAATCCCCGTGACGGGCGCGCGGCAGCCGGAGCGGTTTCCCTTCCCCTTTCCCAGCGCTCACACCTCCGGCTGCTGGGGGCTGGAAAGCCGCTTCCAGGAACTGCTGCTCTGCAAACACCCACCGTAGACAGAGAGGGTGAAGAGTTGTGTCTCCACGGTCGCTGGCTCCAGTTTAATCCGAGCCTCGTAGACGCCGCTGTCGCCCCTCTCCAGGGTCCCGATCCTCAGCGTCGTCTTGTTCATCTCCACCCGGCCCCTGAATCGATCCTGGGGGTCGGGGCGCTTGAATTTACCGTTGTCGAACTCGGCCACTGTGATCCTGTCACTGCTGACACCTAAAAATGTCCAGTCGATCGCCTTCACCTTCTTGTCGGGGGGCAGATCCAGGGAGAGCAGCGCGGACCCCCCCCGGACACCGTTGACCTGCTGGGTCCGAGTGGCCGCAGCACCTGGTGGGGACAGGGATAATCTGGAGGCTGGGACAGGGATAATTTTGGAGGCTGGAGACCCCCAGCACCCCCCCGGTCCCTTCCCTCGGCCCCCTCCCCTCCCGAGGGACCCGTGGGCAGCTGCCCACCGGGGCCTGAGTCACGAGAGCGCAGCGCCCGCCTGGGATGATTCATTTAATCCCACACCCATCCCCTCTCCTGGCGGCGTTCCCGGCACGCAGGGACCACCCGCGGGGCTGGGAACACCCCGGGGGCTCGTGTTGCCTCGTCCCGGTGTCCCGGCGTCACCCCGTGTCCCCCCATGTCCCCCCCACACGCGCACGGGTCACCCCCACAGCAGGGACGCCGCGGTCCCCGTCGTCTCTAAGCCCCAATTAAGGCTCAAACTGGGAAGGTTTAAAGTTAAACCTCCGGGAAATGTCCCCAGGGGTCAGGGACCAAGCGTGGGGCTGGATGTCCCCAGGGTCGGGGGTTGCTGGGGGCCCGCGGTGCCTTGTCCCGGTGTCACCCCCTGTCCCCCCCCCATGTCACCCTACACGTGCACAGGTCACCCCCCAAAAAATGGGCGAGACAGGGAGCGTTCTCCCCACCGGGTCTAAGCCCAAGGTGAGGCTCAAACCGGGCAGGTTTAAAGTTAAACCTCCGGGAAATGCCCCCATGGGTCGGGGACCAGCCAGGGACCACCCTCAGGGCTGGGACCCCCCTGGGGTCGGGGGGATGCTGGGGACTCACGATGCCTTGTCCCAGTGTCACCCCCGCGACAGAGGAAACGCTCCCCACCGTGTGGGGCTGAAACCGGGGCAGGTTTCGGGTTTAAACCTACGGGAAATTCCCCCGTGGTGGGGACAGGGACCCTCCACCCCAGCGCTCTGGGGCAGCTCAGCTACACAACCCCCCCCCCTCCCCACATTCCCGGGGAGGCACCGAGTGGCTCCACTCGGGCTCCGAGACCCCGAAGGCCCCCGGGAGCCCCCCGCAGCCTCCCCCGGGGGCAGCGACAGACGGTTCCCAGACCGCAGCCCCGTCCTGCCCGCGGGCGGCTCGCTCGGCGCCGGCCCCGCTCTCGCTCTCCCCGCAGCCACTCGGCTTTGCAGAGACGGAGGCGAGGCGAAAAAGGGGGGGCTGAGAAACCGCAGCCCCGCTGCTGCAGCCTCGGGGGGTTCATTGCCCACCTCCCCCTCCCTCTCCCCGGCTCACGGGATCCGCTGCCCCGGAGTGTGCGGGAGGAGGGGGGGGCTCGCTCGGGGACCCCCACACAGGGGGTGAGAGGGGCCGGGGAGCGCTCGGCGGGGTGAGGGGGGTTAAACACCCACCCCCTGCCCGCTCCCTGCGCTCGGAGTGTTTCCCGGGTACCCCCGAGGGCGGCAGGATGCGATTCCCACCGTCCCTCCCCCGAGGAAGCAGGTACGTGACGGGGATGCTGCAGTCGGGGCAGCCTTCGGCCTCCCTCTTCTTCCTCAAGGAAACACCCCGGGAAACCCGGAGAGGTCCCTCTTTGCCGAAATTAATTTCCCTTTTTTTTTTTTTTTTTTCCAGCGGGTTCACCCAGCCAAGGGGCCCCAACAGCCCCCCCAGGGGTGACCCAGCCCCGGGCGCTGGGATCCGGCCCCACCAGGCACCACAAAACCTCTCGGGGATGGATTTTTGGCAGCAGGAAATCGGGCAGGGGAGGCTGAGCAACAACACACACAAACACACACACACCCCCCCGGAGGAACCACCGGTGCCCTGGGGCATCATTCCTGCTCTTTCCCACAGGGAAAGGTTGTTCCCCCCCCGGACACCTCATGGATTTCCCCCCAAAGTTCATTTTGCGGCCGGGACCCAAAGTCGCGCTCTCGGTTCTCTCCCACCGCTCCCAAAAATCGGGGGGTTGCTAAAAATGGGGGTCACGAGCGCTGGAACGCCGGGATTCCCTCCCATCCCGGCTGTTTTCCCACCTTCCCAGACCCACCTGCCGCCGCCAGGAGCAGGACCAGCAGCCGGGGGACGCGGGGCCGGGCGGGGCCGGGCCACGTCCCCATCGCTCCGAAGCCACCCAGCTCAGCTCTGAGCGCTCGGAAAAAGGGAACGCGAATCGAAAACCACCTTGCAGGGGAGTGGCAAAGTGCAGGACACACCGCTGGGGACAATGCCGAGCCCCGGGGGGGGGCTGCCTCCAACCCCGGCGGGGGTCGGGGCGATCTGTCCCTCCCTGCCTCCCTCCTCCCGCTGCCCCCGGCGGTTTTGGAGCTGCTTCCCAAAGCGCTGCTGCCGCCCAGCCTTTGTTTTCCACCTGGAATCAGGTGCAATAAGAGCAAGGACGACCCGGACGCTGCTGGCGCTGGGCAAATAACGCCAGCTGGTGCCACAAATGCAGCACAGGCGGAGTCCTTGTTCCCGTGGCGGGCACGGGCTGGGGGGCACGAGGGGTTGGCCTGGCTGGAAATCCAGGGGAGGAGGTCCCTGTGGGCTTGGGAATGTCCCAGCTGGGGCTCCTGCACCTGGGATGCTCCTGACCCCAAACTTGGGGTGTCCCATCTGCCACTCCCAGGATGCTCCTGTCCCCTGCATCCTGAGTGTCCCCCATATCCAGAGTGTCCTGTCCCCCATATCCAGAGTGTCCTGTCCCCCATATCCAGGGGGTCCTGTCCCCCATATCCAAGGTGCCCTGTCCCCCATATCCAGGGGGTCCTGTCCCCCATATCCAGGGGGTCCTGTCCCCCATATCCGGGGTGTCCTGTCCCCCATATCCGGGGTGTCCTGTCCCCAATATATTCAGAGTGTCCTGTCCCCATATCCAGAGTGTCCCGTCCCCCATATCCAGGGGGTCCTGTCCCCCATATCCAGGGTATCCTGTCCCCATATCCAGGGTATCCTGTCCCCATATCCAGGGTATCCTGTCCCCCATATCCAGGGGGTCCTGTCCCCCATATCCGGGGTGTCCTTTCCCCATATCCAGAGTGTCCCGTCCCCCATATCCAGAGTGTCCTGTCCCCATATCCAGGGTATCCTGTCCCCATATCCAGGGTATCCTGTCCCCCATATCCAGGGTGTCCTGTCCCCCATATCCAGGGGGTCCTGTCCCCCATATCCAGAGTGTCCTGTCCCCCATATCCAGAGTGTCCTGTCCCCCATATCCAGGGTATCCTGTCCCCCATATCCAGAGTGTCCTGTCCCCCATATCCAGGGTGTCCTGTCCCCCATATCCAGGGGGTCCTGTCCCCCATATCCGGGGTATCCTGTCCCCCATATCCAGAGTGTCCTGTCCCCCATATGCAGGGTGTCCTGTCCCCCGTATCCAAGGTGCCCTGTCCCCCATATCCAGGGGGTCCTGTCCCCCATATCCGGGGTGTCCTGTCCCCCATATCCGGGGTGTCCTGTCCCCAATATATCCAGACTGTCCTGTCCCCCATATCCGGGGTGTCCTGTCCCCCATATCCAGAGTGTCCCGTCCCCCATATCCAGAGTGTCCTGTCCCCCATATCCAGAGTGTCCTGTCCCCATATCCAGAGTGTCCTGTCCCCCATATCCAGGGGGTCCTGTCCCCCATATCCAGGGGGTCCTGTCCCCCATATCCGGGGTATCCTGTCCCCCATATCCAGG
The DNA here is from genome assembly GCF_009829145.1 of Chiroxiphia lanceolata. Lineage (NCBI taxonomy): Eukaryota > Metazoa > Chordata > Aves > Passeriformes > Pipridae > Chiroxiphia > Chiroxiphia lanceolata. The sequence goes on from NC_045665.1 coordinate 878,418, forward strand.
GGGTCCTGTCCCCCATACCCAGGGGGCCCTGTCCCCATATCCGGGGTGTCCTGTACCCCATATCCAGGGGGTCCTGTCCCCCATACCCAGGGTGCACACACACACACACACACACACACACACACACACACACGCGCACACCCCCACACACACCCCCCCACGTGTCCCTGTGCCCACCCCTGCCCTCCCCTGCCCGCCCCTCCAGCTCCCCCCGTGACCTCACCAACATTTATTTGCTGTTTTTACAACGGGGGGGGTCTGGGCGGGGGGTCCCCGTGGCAGTGGGTGCTGGACACACAGGCGGTGAGACCCCCCCCTCCGTGCGCGGGCTACGCGGGAACAGCGAGGGGAGGGACGGGAGGGGAGGGGAGGGACGGGAGGGGAGGAGGCGCTTCCCGTGGCTCTGCACCGGCGACGGACGGTCCCTTCCTCATCCCCCCGGGGCTGCTCCAGTGGGGTCGGGGGGACACCGCCGTGTGCAGTGGGCACGACCCCCCCAGCGTGGGCATCTCCCCGCGGAGGGTCCCTGCGAGACCCCGGGAGGGGGGAGCTGGAGGTTGGGGGTCCACGTGCCCCGGGGTGGCTCGTTGTAGTCCCCCCGCGATGTCCCCCCCCCCCCGCCCTCCCCAGTGCCCACCCCCCCCTTCCCACCCCGGCCGAGTCCCAGGGGGCAAATCCCGGGGTTTTCCCCCATCCTGGAGCATCCCAGAGGGGGGGACACCACGGAGGGACCCCCCCAACTCCGCCGCCGCCACCACCTCGGTCCGGGATCGCGCTCCCCAAACAGTCTCGGAGGGCACCGGGGAAGGAGGTTGGGGATGAACCGGAGGAGGGGGTGGGTGGGGAAGGGGGTCCGTCCGGCTGAAGTCCCGCGGTGGAGCCTCCCGATCCCGGAGCCGAAACGGGGGGGGGGGCTGGATTTGGGTTGGGATTTGGCACACGACGCACTTTTACAGCCCTTCCAGGAGATCCCGGCGCTCCGGCCCTGCGGGTGCCTGCGGGACAGAGCAGAGCCCCTCTCAGCCCCCTCCCACGAGCAGGAGACCCCCCCCTGCACTGGCGTTGCCCGTTTTTGGGGGCAGCTCCCCCCCTCCCCGCCCCGCCCCGCACCTGAGGGTCTATGTCACCTCCTCGGCCGTGTCCCCTGGCGCTGCCTGGCCCTGCTGCTGCTCCTCGCCGGGGGCGGCCGCCGGTGCTTTCTGCGGCGAGCTCTGCTCCTGGTTATTCTCGGGGTGACTCGGGCCCTGCGGCAGAAATTTGGGGAGGGGGGGGGGAAGGGGGATTCTGCTGAGGGACCTGCTGGCCCCGGGAAACCCCCGTGGGATGCTCTGCCCTGGCGCAGAGCCCACCTTGCACCCACCCGTGGGGCCAGGACCCCGGGGTGACCCGGACACGGCTGCGACCCCAGTGACCCCACTGTGCCCCCCCCCATCGTGGCTGTGACCCCAGTTTGATGCAGACCCCCTCCCAGCACGGGGGGACCCCCCTCCCCCGGCCCCCGAGCCCCATCTGGGGGCCTCACCTGGTCATTACCTTCCGGGGGGCTCCTGCACACGATGTCGGTGTACTGGGGCTCCGAGGGGCTTTCCTCGGCGGCCACCGTGGGGGTGGCGGCTGCGGGGAGCCGGAGTGTTCCAGGGAAACAGCCCCTCCCTGCTCCTCCAGCCCCTCCCCACTCCCCCAGCCCCTTCCCCTCTCCCCCAGCCCCTTCCCCTCTCCCCCAGCCCCTTCCCCTCTCCCCCAGCCCCTTCCCCGCTCCCCCAGCCCCTTCCCCGCTCCCCCAGCCCCTTCCCTGCTCCCCCAGCCCCCTTCCTACTCCTTCATCCCCTTCCCCGTTTCCCCGACCCCCTCCCTGCTCTCCCAGCCCCTTTTTCACTCCCCCACCCCTCTCTCCACTCCCCCAGCCTCTTCCCTGCTTCTCCAAGCTCCCTCCCCAGTCTCTGTTCTCCCACTCCCCCTGCCCCTGCCCCGCTCCCCTTCCCGACCCTCTTCCCCACTCCCCCAAGCCCCCTCCCATTATTCCTCACTTCCCCGCTCCCCCAGACCCTTCCCCACACACCCCCAGCCCCCCCCCTGCTCCCTCCCACCTCCAGCCCCTTTCCCATTCCCTGCTTCCCCACTCCCCCAGCCCCTTCCCCGCTCCCCCAGCCCCTCCGAGACCCCCCGGGAAGGGGGATGATTGGAGGGGGGGGGGTCTCCCCTTGCCTGGATCCGACGCCTTCTCGCTGTTCATCCTCCAGCACCAGAAGGCCCCCCCCAGGCTCACGGCCAGCAGGATGAGGGTCAGCACGATGTACCCCGAGGTCGAGAAGGACGTTGTGCCCCCTGGGAGGGCACAGGGGGGGGGGACCCTGAGCTGTGCTCACCCCCGGAACGAGCCCCCCCCGGGCGCCGGGGGCGAGGGTTTCACCTCCGGGGAGGGGTCTCACCTCCGAGGAGGGGTCTCACTTCCCGGGAGGGGTCTCACTTCCCAGGAGGGGTCTCACTTCCCGGGAGGGGTCTCACCTCCGGGGAGGGTTTCACCTCCGGGGAAGGGGTCTCACCTCCTGGGAGGGGTCTCACCTCCGGGGAAGGGGTCTCACCTCCGGGGAGGGGTCTCACCTCCGAGGAGGGGTCTCACCTCCGGGGAGGGGTCTCACCTCCGCCCTGGCAGATGGTTTGCAGGTCGAACAGGGCGACTTTTTGGTCGGCGGGGTTGCTGACGGTGCAGGCGTAGGTGACGTTGGCGGCCGTGGGGGGCAGGTTGACCCTCAGGGTGGTCCCGTCCGGGGACAGCTGGTGGCGGTCGGGGATCAGGTCCCCGGTGAGGCTGTCGCGCTTCCAGGTGACGTTCACGGCGCCTTTCCCGGAGCCCTGGCACTGCAGGGTCAGGTTGCACCATTCCAAGGTGCTGGCCAGGAGCTGGCTGCGGGTCCGGGGGCTCGGCACCGACTCTGTGCCCGAGGAAGGGCTGGATCAGCGCTGGATGGAGGGACTTGGCCACCCTGCTGTCCCCTTTGGGTGACAGGATTCGGCCACCCTGCTGTCCCCACTGTCCCCCTTGGGGGACAAGATTTGACCACCCTGCTGTCCCCACTGTCCCCCTTGGGGAACAGGATTTGACCACCCTGCTGTCCCCTTTGGGTGACAGGATTTGACCACCCTTCTGTCCCCTTTGGGTGACAGGATTTGACCACCCTTCTGTCCCCTTTGGGTGACAGGATTTGACCACCCTGCTGTCCCCTTTGGGTGACAGGATTTGGCCCTTTGCAGAGTGTGAGGGGCTGCAGGGCCTGGTGTCCAAACCAACCCTGGGAAAACCCCACAGTGGCTCCATGCCTCAGTTTCCCCCACCTATAAAGGGGTCGCTGCTTGTGCTCAGGGCTTTATATCCCTCCTCAAATCCCATCCTTGTTCTGTGCCTCAGTTTTCCAACCTGGAAAGGGGTCACTTCTCACCCTCGGGGCTCTCTGTTCCCCCTCCAACCCCATCCCTGTTCCGTGCCTCATTTTCCCCGCCTGTAAAGGGATTTACACTTAGGGCTTCCCATTTCTCCCCCAAATCCCATCAGTGCCTCAGTTTCTCCACCTGTAAAGGGATTATTTCTCACCCTCGGGGCTCTCTATTCACCCTCAAAGCCCACCCGTGCCTCAGTTTCCCCACAAGTAAAGGGGTCGGTGCCCACACTCTCTATTCACCCCCATCGCTGCTCTGCGCTCAGCTTCCCCCACCTGTAAAGGGGTTTAGAGCTCACACTCGGGGCTTTCTTCCCCCCGCGTCTCCATCACCCACCGTAGACGGAGAGGTTGAAGGTTTGATCCTCCACCAGTGCCGGGTGCAGTTTAATCCTCGCCCCGTAGACGCCGCTGTCGCCCCTCTCCAGGGCGCGGATCCTCAGCGCCGTCTCGTTGTACCTCTCCAGCCGCTTCCCGAAGCGATCCCTGGGATCGGGGCGCTCGAACCCGCCGCGGCTGAACTCCGCCACCTGGATCATGGCCCCGGTGCCGGCGGAGAAGCTCCACTCGATCTCCTTCACCGTCTTGTTGGGGGGCAGAGCCGGGGAGAGCAGCACCGACCCCCCCAGGACGCCGTTGACCTGCTGGGGCTGCGCCCGGGCTTGGCCGAAGAGCAGCTCTGGGACAAGGAGAAAGTCAGCGAGAGGTGTTTGGGGACAGCGCGGGGACAGGGCGGGGACAAGGCAGGAACAGGAGGACATTCGGGGACGGGTCCGAGCAGCGTCTCCCGCCTCGGCGCGGCCACCTGGTCTCTCTCCGCTGCTCCCTATCCAAGCCGGGGACGGGGTGCGTCCCCAAAAAGAGAGGGAAAGACGCCGGGCCGGGGGGGGGCTGGAAGCCAAAACTATGAAAGATCTACAAGGTTCAGATGCGGGTGCCCCGTCGGGATGCCGGTCTCGGGGGACTGGAGGCCAAAAAAAGCGTGACGGATCTACGAGGTTCAGACGCGGGTGCCCCATCGGGATGCCAAGCTCGGGGGGAGCGGAAGCTAAAAAATACGAAGGAATCTGCCAGGTTCGGATGTGGGGGGCCCCATCTGAACCCCGAGGCTCTCACCAGAACAACGCTCCAAGAGAGTCTGGGAGGAATTCCCAGCCAACACCTCCAAAACCTCATTGTCCGCCTTAAACGGCGCCTCTGCCCAGAGCCCTGCGGAAGATCGACAAGGGTTAAGGGGGTGGGGGAGGCAGCAGGGGCGGCTCCGGGGGGTCCCTGTGGGCTGGGGGTGCCGGGCCAGCAGGGATGGAGCCCCCCCGGAGCCTGTGGGATGGGTGATTCCCGCAGGGATGGAGCCTTTTCCCTCCTGCCTTATCCCAGCCCCAGGGGCACGTTCCGAGCCTCCACCACGGGGGGGGGTTATTTTGCAGCATCTCCGCAAAAATCCTGATGCCAGGGGCCGGTTGGCATCAGCTCCCTCACTTCTGGCAGCTCCAAGGAGGGCTGGAGCCCCTGCTGACCTGTGGGATCAGGGTGATTCCCACAGGGATGGAGCCTTTTCCCTCCTGCCTTATCCCAGCCCGAGGGCAGGCTCTGAGTCCCCACTATGGGGGTTTTTTTGCAGAATATCTGCAAAAATCCTGATGCCAAGAGCTTCTTGACAGTTCCAGGCAGGGATGGAGCCCCCCGGGAGCCTGTGGGATGGGTGATTCCCACAGGAATGGAGCCTTTTCCCTCCTGTCTTACCAGCCCCAGGGGCAGGTTCTGAGCCTCCACCACGGGGTTTGGGTATTTTTTTGCAGCATCTCCGCAAAAATCCTGATGCCAGGGGCCAGTTGGCATCAGCTCCCTCACTTCTGGCAGCTCCAAGGAGGGCTGGAGTCCCTGCTGACCTGTGGGATCAAGGTGATTCCCACAGGGATGGAGCCTTTTCCCTCCTGTCTTATCCCAGCCCCAGGGGCACGTTCTGAGCCTCCACCACGGGGGGGGTTTATTTTGCAGCATCTCTGCAAAAATCCTGATGCCAAGAGCTGCTTGACAGTTCCAGGCAGGGATGGAGCCCCTGCCGACCTGTGGGATGCGTGATTCCCACAGGGATGGAGCCCTTTCCCTCCTGCCTTATCCCAGCCCGAGGAGCAGGCTCTGAGCCTCCACCACGGGTGGTTTGGTTTTATTTGGCAGCATCCTGAGCTCCCTGATCCAAGAATCCCGATGCCAAGAGCCGCTGAGCGTCACCTCCCTCACTCCTGGCACCTCCAGGGAGGAATGAAATCCCTTCCAACCTGTGGGATCGGGGCAATTCCCACAGGGATGGAGCTTCTCCCTCATCCCGGCAGCTCCCCCAGCCCGAGGGGCACGTTCTGGGCCTCCACCACGGGGTTGTTTTTTGTTTTTTTTTTTTTTGCAGCATCTCTGCTAAAAAATCCCGATGCCAAGAGCTGCTCAGGCAGAGATGGAGCCCCTGCCGACCTCTGGGATGGGTGATTCCCTCAAGGATGGAGCTTCTCCCTGATCCCAGCAGGCTCTGAGCCTCCATCACAGGTGGTTTTGGGTTTGTTCTTTTTTTTTTTGCGGCATCCTGAGCTCCCTGCAAAAATCCCAAAGCCAGGAGCCGCTCGGCACCACCTCCCTCGCTCCTGGCAGCTCCCGCCTACTTCCAAGCTGTCTCCTGTGCTGGCCCCGGCCCCCGCATCCCCCCACGCCCCTCTGCCTCGCAGAACACCCCCCCTTCCCTCTCTCCCTCTCCCCGACCCACGCAGCCGCCCAGGAACGGGGGAGGCGGGTTGGGATGAGCGGCGTCGGCTCCATCCTGCCTGGGACGGGTCGTGAATTCCCGGGATCGTCTCCCTGCTCCCCTCCCCGTAGGAGGCAGAAGCAGCTGAGCCCGTACATTAAAAAGCAGATTAAACACAAACAGCGGGGTTTTTACTCGATGTAAACCCCCCCCGGCAGCCCCCCAGGACGAGCCGCCTCTTTGCTCCGCTCTGTAAGACGCTTCCCCGCGGCGCTGGAGCTTTTTCGTTGCTCTGATCCCGCTTATCCCAGGCTCGATTCCTGCTCTTCCAGCCCCATCTTAAACCCGAATGAATTCCCGAACACCTTTCAGCGGGCGAACGCAAAGTTTTTGGGGGGCCCCCGTGAAGCCGCAGGAGCCCGGGGGGAGGACGCTGAGCCCGAGTAGCAAAATAGAACTGGGAGGGGGAGAAGGCTCCAAAATCCCGTCAGTCTCCTCATGGAGGAGCTCAGAGAGATTCTCTCTCCCCAATTTCCTCGCTGCCAAGGATGGAGCCGCTCCCGTGTCCGTCCATCCGCCGGCCGGACTCACCCGGGGCACCCTCCTCCTCCTCCTCCTCCTCCTCCCGGGAGGTTTCCCACCCTCCCGTGCAACATCAAGGCCCCGGGAGGGGGGTCCCCGCCGGCCGCCCCCGCGCTGTCGGAGGGGCGGCCGGAGGAAATGACGGCCGGGAAAAGCCTGGTTCGTGCCAGGCCTCCGCCGAGCGCCTCCCCGGCATCCTCCCGGCTCATCCTGTTTACCCCAGATTTTTTGGAACACGAGGCTCCGCAGCCCCGGCTCCGCTGCAGGATCCGGAGGGGGGAGGGAGGGAGGAGGATAAATGTGTTGATGCTCGATGCATTCGGCATCTGGATTAGCCCGACTCGAGCTTTCCTCAGAGCCCCAAAAAACAGATCTTTGGGGCCGATTTTAACCTGGGGTTTATTCACCCCGAGCCTGGGTTGCGCTTTTCCTCACCCTCCCCGCTCCCCACGTTCTGCCATAAAATAATTTCCATCCCAGAAAGCGGCCGGAGAACTCCAAAGCGTGGAAAACAGGCTTTTCCCACCGAGCCGGGGCAGATATTTGGCATCACCTTGTGCCACTTGCCCGGCGCTGGCGCCAGCCCCATCCCGCTCGTGAGGCCAATTAACCGCCAGGAAAATCCCCCCCCAATTAATCTGCCTGTACTATCAGATGCTTTCCGCAGGAATTGGGAGGTTTTACGGGAATTATTAAACGCGGGGGATTAGCACGCCGGGAATTAAGAGGGGATTCCTCGCTCCCGCTTTACGTAAGGAGCCGCTTCGCGGGCGGATCCGGAGCGGCCCCGGGGGGTTCGAGGGGCTTCGGGAAGGGGGGGGGCGAGCGACAAAAATGGGGTCGGACGGACCTGGGGGTCGTCCCCAAACCTCTCCTTCAGGCTGGATCCGGCGTTCCAGAGCCCACCTCGGGTGGGAAGGGGCGGGATGGGGGGTCCCGCAGCCCCGCGCCCACCCCCCCACCCCCTTTTTAACCACGAGCCTCCCGCGGGTCGCGGCTGGGAAGGGGGAGAAAGGGGGGTCCGCGCACTCACCTGGGCCGAGCCCCAGCAGCGCCAGGAGCAGCGAGGGCAGCCGGGCTTTGCTCCGGGGCAATTCCCGCTCCATTCCTGCTCCTCGGAGCGGCTCCGCGCTCGCGGAGGGGGGGGGGGAAAGAGACTCAGCGGAGGGAGAGACGGGGAGGAGCGGAGCCGCCTCCCGCCGCAGCCCGTGGGACGCGGAGCATCGCGGGGCACCCGCCGGCGTGTTAATTAGCTCTCTCTCTCTCCGGGGGATAATAATTGGGGGGGGGGGAGCGGGCAGGAGAAGCGGCGGCGAGGATGCTGAGCAGTTATGGCGGGGGCTGCCGGTGACCCCCGACCCTGCGGCATCAGGCGGGATCAGTGCCCGGATTAACGGGAGCGACGCCGGGCGCAGCCCTCGCCAAGGCTCCCGCCGGGCCCTTGGGGACGGGGAAAAGGCGCCTGGAAACGGGGCTTTCCCGGGATGCAGAGCGCTTCCCGAGGGAAGCGCGGCCGGCGGGAGCGTCCCGGGGGGCTCCCACCCACCGCCCCCTTCCCAGAACCCGGGTGGGAAACGGCGCCTTGAGGGGATTTGTCCCCGAGGTCCCGCAGGGAAGCACCTCGGGAATAGGTGCCCTGGGAGGGTCTGGGAGAGATTCCAGGGTTGTGGAGCTGCCAGACCACCTCCATAGGCTCCCTCTGATCCTTCACGCCCCTCTCTCCCCCCGCCCCTTCCGCCCCGAGGGGAGCTGCAGAAAAACCTCTCAGCCCTCCCAGCTGCGATTTTAGGAGCCCCCCGAGCCGCTGCGGGGGCTGCGCTGGGGAGGAGGAACCGCTTTCCACGAGCTGCACGAACAGCTGATATTTTATTTAATACCCCCAGCGATTCCAGGTGGAAAACAGGGAAGGGGGGGGAAAGCAGGGAAGGGGGGAAACAAGCTCTGCAGCAGGGCTGGTCTCTGCAGCGAGAAGGAGCTGTGGGGACGGTGGGAACCTGCGCCCAAGGGAGCGTTAAACCCATGGTTGCTCCCGGGGCGCCTTCCCATGGGATCCCAAAAACGCTGGAGGAGGACAGGAGGAGCTGGATGAGGTTTTTGGAACGGGATGTGGCTCCTGGCACGGGATGTCACAGGGGCAGCCAGGGAAAAGCACCCAACAAGGGGAGTGGGTGGAGGTGGACACAGACGTCTGAGCTGGATTTTGGGAGAGTCCAGAGCATCCCTGCGGCCTCCCTGGCCTGATATTCCCTGAAGGAGCACACTGAGGGACCACCCAGAGACACCAGGAGCCCCCTCAGGACCCCTCTGATCCCTCCCAGCCTCGGCAACTCCTTGGGAATGAGGATGTCCCTGGAATCGGAGCGTCCTTACGACAGATGAGGATTAATTAACACGTGTCCGGGGCAGCAAGAAAAAGCTGCAGAGGTGGAAATTCCGCTGACTGGGAGAAAGGGAAGAGTTTTAAGGAAGGGGAGCATTTCTCCAGCGCTTCCAGAGAGGAAAACCCACGGGGGAAACTCCAGGGAAAACACACAGACACCCCCAAGGCCATGTGAGAAACTTCTGGATGCCACGTTCTCCCTCACCTGAGGGATTTACTGTTCCCTCCTCCATCACCATCGAAATTCAGCCTGAAAAACAGAAGGGAAAAATATAATTATTAAGCCAGTGGTTTCTCCTTTGCTGCTTTTCTGGATGTAGATGATTCCTGGCAGGGAGGATGAGGTAATTAAGTGATCCTGATGTGGAACAACGCACGGAGTTGGGAAAGGGGCTCCTTTCAGGTGTCTGTCAGAAAACAGGGCCAGGGAAAACGGTTCCAAAGGAATTAAAAACACACTGGGAGCATCTGCCAGGGCTGATCAGCTCAAAAATGCCAGTCAGGAGGTCAGGGAACAGCACAGGGAGCCCGGAGCTGGAGCTGAGGGAGAGGACGGGGAGGAGAATGGGTTCCCAGGATGAGGGATTGCACTGGATCACAGCCAGGAAAACCAGGAATTGGCCAAAAACTCGGCTCAGCGTGATCAGAAAATCATCCTTTTGCAGGTGCAGAGGGAGGAGGGAGCAGGGATGAGTTTGTTCCCAGGGCCAGGAACATCCTGGCTGTGCTGGAGAGGGGCTTTGTGCCGACATTTCGGGGAATCTTGGAATGATTTGGGTTGGAAGGGACATTAAAGCTCATCCAGCTCCATGGGCAGGGACACCTTCCCCTATCCCAGGTTGCTCTTTTCCAGGTTGAACAATCCCAGCATTCCAGCCTTTCCTCCCGGTGGAGCTGCTCCATCCCTCCGATCAACCGAGTGATCCTTTCAGTGCCGGAATCAAAGAATTCTTGCCATTTCCAACCCCCTGGAGACGGGGAAGGGCTGATCCTCCACCAGCTCCGGGAGGTGCAGCATCGTCTCCCATGGGACAGATCCAGCCCTGCATCCCGGTCATCCCACAGCCCACACACGCTCCAGGCTCCCAGCCAGCCACATTCCAGCCGCCTGGAATCATCTCCAGCCGCCTGGAATCACCTCCACCCGCCTGGAATTATCTCCACTGGCTCCAGGCTCGGCCGGCAGGGAAGGAGCTCCAAAAACAGGGGTGAAGGACCCAAAGCCACACGGTTTTCCGTGAAGGGATTCAGGGGCTTGTTTTCCCCGCTGCTCCCAGTTATCCGAGCTCTCCTGGACGGAGCGGGATGTGCCCGTGTGGCCTTTCCAGCAGAGGGAAGGACCAGGAGACATCCAAGAGCTTCTCCATCACCGGTGGAGAGCGAAAACGGGTCATTCCAGAGGGAGGGATCCGGCAGCTCCCAAGGCACCAGGGCTCTGATTCCAGCCCCCATTCCATGGGATACCCCCTGCCCAGGGCTCTGATTCCAGCCCCCATTCCATGGGATACCCCCTGCCCAGGGCTCTGATTCCAGCCCCCATTCCATGGGATACCCCCTACCCAGGGCTCTGATTCCAGCCCCCATTCCATGGGATACCCCCTACCCAGGGCTCTGATTCCAGCCCCCATTCCATGGGATACTCCCTGCCCAGGGCTCTGATTCCAGCCCCATCCCAAAGGCTCCCCTCCCAACCCACCCAGGGCTCGTGTTTCTGGCAGCTCCTTCAGGTAACTGGAAGGCCGCAATTAGGTCACCCCAAAGAACATTCCCAATTCCCGCAGCCCTCCCTCAGCTCCATCCCTTTGATCACCTCCCCCCGAAACGGCAGCAGGGAGGAGCAAAACGGTGTTTTATTATTTATAACACACCCCCACCCCCCCCAATTCCCTCTCTCTCCCGGAGCTCGCTGGCTGGCGGCCGTGGCGCTGTTTCGCCCTTCGGAAGCGCCGCTTTTTTCTCAGCGCAGGCCGCAAACCGCCTCCCGAGATTCCCGGGCGCGCCTGAGGGCAGGGGACGCGCAGCGCGGTTATTTATAACCTCGGGAATCGCGCGGACTGTCGCGAGATTTGAGGGCGGCCCCGCGAGAAGGGGCGGGGCCTCTTCCTATGACGTCACGGTCCTGTCGGAGGGGGGGCACTGGCGGCACGTGGGGGAGCCCAAGGGGGTCCCCAGAGGGGTCTCGTAGGTGACAAACAGCCCCCCAAAAGCCCCTCATTTCCTTCCCTGGCCCCTCTACACGTGGCCCAACGAGTGCCAGGGCCAAGAGGAGCAGCCCTGGGAACAAGTGGGGGGCACCAGCGGCACGTGGGGGTGTCCAGGGGGGTCCCCAGAGGGGTCTCGTGGGTGACAAACAGCCCCCCCAAAAGCCCCTCATTTCCCTTTCTGGACCCTCTACGCGTGGCCCAACAAGCGGCCAAGAGGAGCAGCTCTGAGAACACGTTAGGGGGGGCACTGGGGTGGTCTCGGGGGATGTCTGGGGGGTCCCCAGAGGGGTCTCGTGGGTGACAAACAGCCCCCCCAAAAGCCCCTCATTTCCCTCCCTGGTCCCTCTACACGTGGCCCAACGAGCGCCAGGGCCAAGAGGAGCAGCCCTGGGAACGTGTGGGGGGCACTGGGGTGGTCTCGGGGGGCATCTGGGGGGTCCCCAGAGGGGCCTGGTGGGTGACAAACAGCCCCCCCAAAAGCCCCTCATTTCCTTCCCTGGTCCCTCTACACGTGGCCCAACGAGCGCCAGGGCCAAGAGGAGCAGCCCTGGGAACAAGTGGGGGGCACCAGCGGCACGTGGGGGTGTCCAGGGGGGTCCCCAGAGGGGTCTCGTGGGTGACAAACAGCCCCCCCAAAAGCCCCTCATTTCCCTCCCTGGTCCCTCTACACGTGGCCCAACGAGCGCCAGGGCCAAGAGGAGCAGCCCTGGGAACAAGTGGGGGGCACTGGGGAGGTCTCGGGGGGCATCCAGGGGGTCCCCAGAGGGGCCTGGTGGGTGACAAACAGCCCCCCAAAAGCCCCTCATTGACCTCCCTGGTCCCTCTACGCATGGCCCAGGTCCCAGGGGATGCTCGAGGTGTCCCCAGAGGGGGCTCCTCAGTGACAAACAGCCCCCCCAAGCCCCTCATTTCCCTCTGATCCCACCCACTATTCCATAGGGTCACCCCAGCCCAGCCCAGGACTTTGCTTCCAGCCCCCATTCCATGGTTTGTCCCTCCCCCAGACGTGGATCTCCCTCCATTCCAGACCCGTTTTCCATGAGGAACCAACGCGGGGCTTCGCTTCCAAATTCCGCCTCCCAAAACTGAACACGAAGGAAGATCCCTCACAGACAAAAAGGTGCCAGGACAAAAAAAAAAAAAAGCTCTTGCTGCCCATGGAAGGGCCTGGGAAGCCCACGGACTGCACCTGAGAGCCCGAGGCTATGGGCTTTCAATTCTGGGAGACTTTTGGTGCTGGAATCACAAAATTCACAAAAGCAAACACTTGATATTTGTAAAACCGTGCCTGTTCCAAGAAATACTTCACGTACCCCAAAGATTACGGGCACTGGCTTCCAGAATCAGTAGTTTTAGGGGAGGGAGGCTCAGGGGCTCCTCCCAGTGCTCCCAGTACCCCCAGGGAATCCCCGTTCCCCCTCCCAGTACCGAGGGGGGGGGGTGTCCAGAACTGCTTTCCCTGCTCTTGGCTCCAAAATGCAGCTTTTTGGTTAAACTGGGAGAAATGGTGTTTATTTGTTCAGCTCTCACCCCCCCCCCACCCCAGGTGAGAGCTTGGGGGGGGGGGGGGGCGGCCCCCCAACAGCTTCAGCCCCCCCCCCCCAGATTTACAGGGTTGCAAATTGAGGCCAAATCTGCCATTTCCAAGGGGGAAAAAGTGCCAGTTTTTCGTCGCAGTCGAGGGGAGGGGGGGTCCCGAGGGGGTCCTGGGTGTTGGGGACAGAGGGACAGGTGAGGGGGGAGAAGGGGAGGGAGCTGAGGGGGGGTCACGAGCGTTTCATCTGGAGGGTCTCGTAGGTCTCCTGGTTCCCAGAGCTGAGACCCTGAGGGGTTTTGGGGGGAGGGGGGTTATGGAGGTTTTTTTTGGGGGGTCTGTGCCCCCTCTCACTGACACCCACCCTCTGTCACCCCCCCACGTGGGGCTTTCCCACCCAGGGAAGGGGCTTTGGAGGTTTTGAGGGGGGGGGAGGTTCCAAAGTGGGGCAGGGGGGGTGTTGGAGGGGACATGGAGGGGACACAGAGGGGTCACAGAGGGGACACAGTGCCCCACCGGGGGCAGCAGGGGTGGGCAGGGTCCCCCCCCGGGACAGGGGGGGGTTCCCAGGATGTGCCACCTCTGTGACAGGGACCCCCCCCCCAGAGAGCCACCATCTGCCCTCCCCACCAGGATGTGTCACCCTATGGACAGGGACCCCCTGGATGTGCCACCCTATGGACAGGGACCCCCTGGATGTGCCACCCTATGGACAGGGACCCCCTGGATGTGTCACCCTGTGGACAGGGACCCTCTGGATGTGCCCCCCTGGCTGGGATGTGTCACCCTATGGACAGGGACCCTCTGGATGTGTCACCCTGTGGACAGGGACCCTCTGGATGTGCCCCCCTGGCTGGGATGTGTCACCCTATGGACAGGGACCCCCCAGGACAGACAGACAGACACCCCCCTCCCCATCTGACTCACAGCATAAACGGCCTCTTCCTTTTTCTGGAAAGAGAAAGTGAAACTGTTGGGAAGGAAGGGGGGGGGGCCCAGCTGGACACCCACCGACCCCCCCCAGCCCCCTGCACCCCTCCCTGCACCCCCCTTTCCCCTCCCCTCCCCCAAATTGGGGAGAGACCCCCCCCCAACCCCGTTACCTGCTCCGGTGCTCGCCGTGCTCGCCGAGCCTGGAACTGGGGGAGCAAAAGTGAGGAAAATAAGGAAAAAAAATAGAGGGAAAAGCCCCCCCAGCTGGGAGGGGACCCCGGAAAAAGGGGGGGATCCCAACCTCACCTTGAGGCGGCAGTAGAGGCCAGTGAGGACGAGGCTGTAGAGGAAGAGGACGGCGTCCAACACGTAGCAGATTTCGGGCTCCACCAGAACCCCTGGGGGGGATTTTGGGGGGGAAGGGGGTAGGCAGGGGGGTCCCCGGGTCAGCAGGGAGGTGACACCCCCCCTCCTGCACCCATAACCCTCGTGTGGCCCCAGATGGTGACAGCAGAGGGGCCAGGGGAGTCACAGGTGGCACCAATGTCCCCTGGGGTGGCACCGGAGCCCTCCTGTGCCACAAGACCCTTGAGCCCCCCGGGACCCCCTTAGGGGTCACCCCAAAAATCTGAGGCCAGCAGCAAGGGGGCCACGTGCCCAGCCAGCTGGTCCCCATCCCGGGGACCCTCATCCCTCTCCCCCCCAGAACCCCCATTCCTCAGCCCCCCCATCTCCCTGGGCCCCCTCCATCCATGAGACTCCCCAGCACCCCCATCCCCAATTCCCATGGGACCCCCATCCCCTTAATTCCATCCCTTGAGCCCCCCATTCCCTGCAACCCCCCTCCCCGGGACCCTTGTTCTCTGGACACCCCATTCCCGTGGAACCCACCCTTTGAGCCCCCCCCATCCTCTGGGCCCCCCTCCATCCCTATGACCCCCCCCCATTCCCACATTCCCCCAGTTCCCCAGGCCTTCTCCCAATCCCTGGAACCCCAAATCTCAAAGTACCCACCCACCCACCCCAGCACCCCCCTCCCTGGGACCCCCACCCATCCCCTTGGCCCCCCCTTCCCTGAGACCCCCATCCCTGTAACCCCAACTCCCACAGCACCCCTCACCCCACCACCCCCATTCCCATGTGCCCCCAATTCCCTGGACCCCCCCCAATCCCCGGGACCCCCCAATCCCTGGAATCCCAGCCCCCCAGGAGCCATTAGGAGCCCCCCATACCCATGTCCCCCCCGTGCCCCCCCCAGGCCAGGCCGGTCAGGAGTGGAGTGACCGCGGCAGCTTCTTCCTCCCTCTGACCCTCCTCCCACTTCCCCCCTTCCCTCCCTCCCCCTCCGACAGAGGGAGGGACAAGGACACTCAGGACCCAGTTTAGCCTTTATTTGACCCAAAACAGGGAGGGGGGGGGGCGCCGAGGGGGGGACCCCCAAAGCAGAGCAGCACACGGAGCAGGAGGGGGACGGGGACACCCCCTCATCGATCCACCTCCCCAAACACGATGTCCTGGGTGCCTGGGGAGGGGGGGGGGAAAAGGGTGGAGTCAGGGCACCCCAAAAATGGGGGAGGAGCCCCCCCAAAATGGGGAGAGACCCCCCCCCCAAAATGGGAAAGGACCCCCCCCTTCAAACTGGAAGCAGCCCCCCTGAAAAGGGAAGGAACTCCCCAAAGCAACCCCCCTGCCCTAAATGGGAAAGGATCCCCCTCAAAGTGTGGAAGAACCCCCCCCCAATAATAAGGAGGCCCCCCTCAACATGGAAGGGGCTCCCAAACTGGAAGGAGCCCCCCTGGAATGTGGAAGGAGCCCCCCAAAAGGGGAAGGAGCCCCCCCAAAAGAGGAAGGACGTACCGATGATGGCCACCACGTCTGCCAGCATGTGGCCCTGGGACATCCGGTCCAGCCCGGCCTGGCACACAGGGACCCCCCAGTTAACCCACAGCCCCCCACAGGGACCCCCAATTAATCCACAGCCCCCCACAGAGACCCCCAATTAACCCACAGGGACCCCCCAGTTAACCCACAGCCCCCCACAGGGACCCCCAATTAACCCCCAGCCCTCCACAGGGACCCCCAATTAACCCACAGGGACCCCCCAGTTAACCCACAGACCCCCCACAAGGACCCCCAGTTAACCCACAGCCCCCCACAGGGACCCCCCAATTAACCCACAGAGACCCCCCAGTTAACCCACAGCTCCCCACAGGGACCCCCAATTAACCCACAGCGCTCCACAGGAACCCCTCAATTAACCCACAGGGACCCCCCAATTAACCCACAGCCTCCCACAGGGACCCCCCAATTAATCCACAGGGACACCCAATTAACCCACAGCCCCCCACAGGCACCCCCCAGTTAACCCACAGACCCCCCCACAGAGAACCCTCCATTAACCCACAGCCCCCCCACAAGGACCCCAATAAACCCTTTGTCCCCTTTGTCCCGCAGTGTCCCTTGTTTCCCCAGGTGTCCCCTGTCCCCCCCAGGTGTCCCCCACATGTCCCCTGTCCCCCCAGGTGCCCCCCAGGTGTCCCCTGTCCCCCCCAGGTGATCCCTGTCCCCCCCAGGTGTCCCCTGTCCCCCCCAGGTGTCCCCTGTCCCTCACCAGGTGAGCGAACCCGGGGGCCTTGATCTTGCAGCGATAGGGGCGACTGCTGCCATCGGACACCAGGTACACCCCAAACTCCCCCTGGGGACACGGGGACAGCGTTGGGGACACGGGGACAGGGATGGGGACACGGGGACATGGGGATAGGGAGGAGGACACAGGGACACGGGGACAGCGTTGGGGACACGGGGACAGGGATGGGGACACAGGGACATGGGGACATGGGGACACGGGAACAGGGAGGGGACATGAGGACACAGGGACAGGGAGGGGGACGTGGGGATGGGGACATGGGGATACCAGGACAGGGATGGGGACACGAGGACAGAGTGACAGGCTTAGGGACATGGGGACACAGCTGGGGACATGGGGACAGGGATGAGGACGTGGGGATGGGGACATGGAGACAGAGATGGGGACACAGGGACATGGGGATACCGGAACAGGGATGGGGACATGAGGACACAGGGACAGGGTGACAGGCTTAGGGACACGGGGACACAGTTGGGGACATGGGGATGGGGTTGGGGACAGGGGTGGGGACATGGGGAGAGCCTCAGAGACACGTTTGGGAATATAAGGACACGGTGACAGGGTTGGAGACACAGGGACAGGGTTGGGGACCCAAGGACATGGTGACAGGCTTAGGGACACAGGGACACAGTTGGGGACATGAGGACACAGTTGGGGATATGGGGACACATGAGGATGGGGTTGGGGACAGGGTGGGGACATGGGGAGAGGCTCGGAGACACGTTTGGGAATATAAGGACACGGTGACAGGGTTGGAGACACAGGGACAGGGTTGGGGACACAGACGGGCACGGGGACACACTGGGAGCCCCCAGTCACGCCCAGTGCAAGGGGACACACACGTGGCACAGGAGGACGGACCCCTGTCCCCGTCACACAGCCAGAAGTGTCACCTTGGGAGCCTCAATGGCCGTGTAGGTGGCCCCGGGTGGCACCTGGTAGCCCTCGGTGTAGAGCTTGAAGTGGTGGATCAGGGACTCCATGGAGGTCTGGGGAGACAAGGGGGGGCTCCTGCAGTGGGTGGCACCTGTCCCTGGTGTCATCTGCCCCAGGTGTCACCTACCCCAGGTCCCCCCTGCCCGGGTGTGGCAGTGCCACCTTTACCTTCATCTCCGCCCGTTTCGGGGGCGAGATTTTGGCGTCGTCCACCTTGATCTCGCCGGGCGGCATCTTGTTGAGGCACTGCAGGATGATCCGCAGGGACTGGCGCATCTCCTCCACCCGGCACAGGTACCTGGGCACCCCAAAAACGGGGCAGGGGGTTGGCTGACCCCCAGGGGCACCATCACCTGTCCCTCACCTGTCTCTGGCACTATCACCTGTCCTTTGCACTATCACCTCTCCTTTACACCATCACCTGTCCTTTGCACCATCACCTGTCTCTGGCACCATCACCTGTCCTTTGCACCATCCCCTGTCCTTTGCACCATCACCTGTCCCTGGCACCATCACCTGTCCTTTGCACCATCACTTGTCCCTGGCACCATCCCCTGTCCTTTGCACCATCACCTGTTGCTGGCACCATCACCTGTCTCTCACCTGTCCCTCACCTGTCTCTGGCACTATCACCTGTCCTTTGCACCATCATCTGTCCCTGGCACCATCACCTGTCCCTGGCACCATCACCTGTCCTTTGCACCATCCCCTGTCCTTTGCACCATCCCCTGTCCTTTGCACCATTACCTGTCCCTGGCACCATCCCCTGTCCCTGGCACCATCACCTTGTCCTTTGCACCATCACCTGTCCTTTGTACCATCACCTGTTGCTGGCACCATCACCTGTCTCTCACCTGTCCCTCACATGTCCTTTACACCATCCCCTGTCCCTGGCACCATCCCCTGTCCTTTGCACCATCACCTGTCCTTTGCACCATCACCTGTCCTTTGCACCATCACCTGTCTCTCACCTGTCCCTGACACCATCACATGTCCTTTACACCATCACCTGTCCCTGACACCATCACCTGTTGCTGGCATCATCACCTGTCCCTGGCATATCACCTGTTCCTTTGCACCATCACCTCCTCCTCACCTGTCCCTGGCACCATCACCTGTCCTTTGCACCATCACCTGTCCCTCACACCCCTCCCGTGTCCCTGTGCCCTGCCCTGTCCCCTCACCTGTCGTAGCAGTCGCCCCGGGAGCCGATGGGGACGTCGAACTCCACCTGGTCGTAGACGTCGTAGGGCTGCGTCTTCCTCAGGTCCCAGTGGATCCCGGAGCCCCGGAGCATCACCCCGCTGGGAACCCCCCAAAAACACACCTGAGGGCTGTGCCACGCCCCGCCCCGGGCACGGGGGCACACCTGGGGTGGGGGTGGGCTCACCTGAAGCCGTAGTTCAGGGCCTCCTCGGCCGTGATCACCCCGATGTCCACGGTGCGGTTCTTCCAGATGCGGTTGTTGGTGAGCATCTGGGGGGGCAGGGGACACCTGGCACACCTGGCACCTGCCCAGGGCACCTGGCACATGCCCCTGGCACCCCTCCTCTGTCCCTTGTACCTAAAACCTGTCCCTGTCATCAATCCCTCCCACCTCTCACCTGTCCTTGGCAGCATCACCTCCCCCTGGCAGCGTTACCTGTCCCTGGCACCCCTCACCTCTCCCACCTGGCACCACCTCCCCCTGGCATCATTACCTGTCCCTGGCACCATCACCTGTCCCCCCTCCTTCCCAGATTCCTGAACTCCCCCCTCACCTCCTCCACCTCGTCGATCCGGATGGAAAAGTTCTTCACGAACTCGTAGATGTCGTCCATGAGTCCCAGGGGCAGGTCCTGGCACGGGGGGACACGTGGCATTGGGGGGACAGGTGGGAGCTCAGGTGGCATTGGGGGGACAGGTGGGACTGAGGGGACAGGTGGGAGCTCAGGTGGCACCAGGGATGTGGGCAGGGGGGGCCCAATGGAGGACCCAGGGGTGGAGGACTCGGGGGAATGGGGGTCCCTGGAAATGGGGGTTCCAGGAAGAATGGGAGGTCCCAGGGGAATGGGGATGACCCCAGGAGGGGGTTACCAGGGATGGGTGGGGGTCCCAGGGCATGGGGGGGATCCTGGGGCTGGGGGGGGTGGTCCCAGGGGAATGGGGGGGGTGACCCCAGGAGGGGGTTACCAGGGATGTGGGTCCCAGAGAGAGATATCCCAGGTATGGGGGACCCAGGGAACTGGGGGCTCCCAGGGGAATGGGGGGTGACCCCAGGAGAGGGTTACCAGGGATGGGAGTCCCAGGGAATGGAGGTCCCAAGGCATGGGGGGATCCTGGGACTGGGGTTTCCCAAGGATGGGGGTCCCAGAGGAAGCCCAGGGAGCCCCCCCTTACCTGGTGCACCCCCCCGGGGCGGATATAGGCCGCGTGCATCCGTGCCCCCGACACCCGCTCGTAGAACTCAAACATCTGGGGGTCACAGGAGGAGACCCCCCGGTCTGCACAGACCCCCTGGCACCCCCAAGGGCACTGGGGGGCACTGGGAGTCCTGGGGAGTGCTGAGAGCCCTGGGGGGCACTGGGAGCACTGGGGGAGTGATGAGAGCACTGGGGGGCACTGGGGGGCCCTTGGGGGCACTGGGAGTGCTGGGGGGCACTGGGAGCACTGGGGGAGTGCTGGGGGGCACTGGGAGCACTGGGGGAGTGCTGAGAGCACCAGGGGGCACTGGGAGCACTGGGGGAGTGCTGAGAGCACCAGGGGACACTGGGAGTACCAGGGGGCACTGGGAGCACTGGGGGAGTGCTGAGAGCTCCGGGGGGCACTGGGAGTACCAGGGGGCACTGGGAGCACTGGGGGAGTGCTGAGAGCACTGGGGGGCACTAGGAACACTGGGTGGCACTGGGAATGCTGGGGGGCACTGGGAACACTGGGCGGCACTGGGAACACTGGGTGGCACTGGGAATGCTGGAGGGCACTGGGAGCACTGGGGGGCACTGGGAGCACTGGGGGAGTGCTGAGAGCACTGGGGGACACTCAGAGTGCTGTGGGGGCACTGAGAGCACCGGTGGAGTACTGGGAGAGACTGAGGGTCACTGGGAGCACTGGGAGAGACTGTGGATCACCAGGAACGCAGGGGGGTCACTGGGAACTCTGGGGAGCACTGGGAGGGCACCGGGGGCAGCGCTGCCCCCCAGGCCCACCTTCTCCCTCTCCTCAAACATCCAGAAGAAGGGGGTCATGGCCCCGATGTCCAGCGCGTGCGTCGTCACCGCCATGATGTGGTTGAGCAGCCGCGTGATCTCCGCGAACAGAACTGGGGAGGGAGGGGGGGAAAAGGGGAGGGATTCATGGAATCATGGAATCCACCGGGTTGGAAAAGCCCTCTGAGATCATCCAGTCCAACCCTTGCTCCAACCCCGCCGTGGTTCCCAGCCCGTGGCACTGATGCCACGTCCAGTCTGGGCTTAAACACCTCCAGGGATGGAGAATCCACCCCCTCCCTGGGCAGCCCATCCCAAGGGCTGAGCACCCTCTCTGCAAAGAAATTCTTCCTGATGTCCCACCCAACCCTGCCCTGGCACAGCTTCAGCCCCAGCCCTCTTGTCTTGCCTGGGAGAAGAGACCAACCCCCCCCGGCTCCCCCCTCCTGTCAGGGAGTTGTGCAGAGTGGGGAGGTCTCCCCTGAGCCTCCTCCTCTCCAGGCTGAGCCCCCCCAGCTCCCTCAGCCTCTCCTCACGGGAATTGTGCTCCAGACCCTTCCCCAGCCTCGCTGCTCTTCCCTGGCCCTGCTCCAGCCCCTCCATGTCCTTCCTGAGCTGAGGGCCCAGAGCTGGACACGGCACTCGGGGTGAGGCCTCCCAGGGGCACAATCCCTGCCCTGCTCCTGATCCCGAGCCAGGCCAGGATCCATCGGCCCTCTTGGCCACCTGGGCACACTCTGGCTCCTGTTCACCTTCCTGTCCATCCCAAATCCCAGCTCCCTTCCTCTCCTCACAGCACTTGTGCCCCAGTCCCTTCCCCAGCCTTGTTGCTCTTCTCTGGCCCTGCTCCAGCCCGAACTGAAGGCCCAATTCCCTAAGTCCTGGGGGTCCACAGAAACCGGGAATGCCAAAGGGGACACCCTCCCACCCACCTCGGATCCACTGGGCCCGCAGAGGGGGGCGGATGTTGAGCAGCTTCTCCACGGCCAGGGAATAGCACTGCTCGTTGCACATCATGGACACGTAGTCCAGGCGGTCGAAGTAAGGAAGGGCCTGTGGGAAAACAGGGAATACTGGGAGCACCGGGAGGCAGGGCTGGCAGCAGCACCTGCCCCATTTCCGTGGGAACTGGGAATGGGGTTTAGAAGCTCCGGGAAAAACGGACAACCCTGAGATGGGGTCAGGGCCGGAGGGACATGTGGGTACACCCCCTGTGAGATGGGATGAGAGCCGTGGAAGACAAATTATATCCCTCTTCCAGGATTTTCCAGCTCCTTGGAGGGGCTGCAGGCCCCAAATCTGGGACCTTCAGCGTGTTCCAGGTGAGCCTGGAATCAGGGGGCAGGGACGGGGGTCCCAGGGGGCTTGGGATGGGTCTCCCAGGGATTGGGGTCACAGGGGTTGGGGATCCCAGGGCTGCGTCTCCCAGGGAACTGGGGGGGTCCCAGGGCACTGGGGGCTGCAGGGATGGGGTCCCAGGGGATCAGAGGGTCCCAGGGGTGGGGTCCCAGTGGCTGCTTATCCGCTGGGAATGTGGGACTGCACCTGGAGGTGGGTTTTGTGCTTGAGGAGTTTCTTGGTGCCCCTGTGCAGCAGAACCCACGTGGGGTTCCCAGGGGGACTGGGGGGGCTGCACGGCTGTGTCTCCGAGGGCATTGGGGGTTCCCAGGGGATTCTGGGGGTCCCTGGGGCTGTGGGGTCCCACCTGCAGGTACGTTTTGTACTCGATGAGCTTCTCAGTGCCCCTGTGCAGCAGCCCCACGTGGGGGTCGCAGCGTTTCACCGTCTCCCCGCTCAGCTCCATCACCAGCCGCAGGACCCCGTGAGCCGCCGGGTGCTGGGGCCCGAAGTTGATGGTCAGGCTGGAGACCTTCTTGTGGGCCACGGGGTCTTTGTCTGGGGCAGGACACAGAGGGAGAGTCACGGGAGACAGAGGAGACCAAGACAAACCCTCCTCCACCTCCTTAGATATGGCTCAGTGGCACAGAATGATTCCCCCCCCATCCAAACCCCTCAAATCCAGGGGCTCAGGGTGCACCCCCAAACCTCTCACAACTGCCCCAAGTGCCCCCCCCCAAATGCCAGGTTGGCACCCACTGGGTCACCACCGGGCCATGAGTGCCCCAAAACTGTCCCTAGTGCCCCCCTGACAGCACCGAGTGCCCCCCCCCCCAAGGATTTTAGGGCACCCTTAGTTCACCTGACACCCCCTCAAGGCCTTGACCTCCCCCCCAGTGCCTCCATGTCCCCCCTCAAAGGTCTGGGGACCCCTCCAGGGCCTCCCCAAAAGCCTTGACTCCCCCCCAGGGCATCTGACACCCCCCTAAAACCTCGACCTTCCTCCTCAGGGCACCCCCTCACGAAGCCTCAGGACCCTTCCATGTCCCTCTCACCCACCCAAGGACCTCAGAACCACTCCAATGCCTCAAATGCCTCAGTTCACCCTTAGTTCACCTGATACCCCCTCAAGGCCTTGATCTCCCCTCCAATGACTCCGTGTCCCCCCTCAAAGGTCCGGGGACCCCTCCAGGGCCTCCCCAAGAGCCTTGACTCCCCCCCAGGGCCTTGACCTTCCTCCTCAGGCCCCCCCTCACAAAGCCTCAGGACCCTTCCATGTCCCACCCACCCACCCAAGGACCTCAGAACCCCTCCAGGAGTCCCCCCAAAAGCCTCAGGGCACCCTTAGTTCACCCGATACCCCCTCAAGGCCTTGACCTCCCTCCCCAACGCCCCCCCCCTCCAAAGGCCTGGGGACCCCCTCAGGCTCCCCCTTCCCTCACCGCTCTCCCCTCACCGTTCCAGGGCGGCGGGACCCACTTCTCGGTCTCCTTGCTCGGGTACATGACGGCGCCGGCGAATTGCTGCGCCCACTCCACGTCGGGCTGCCATTGCCGCGACCTACGTGGGGGAGACACACGGGGGCCGTGAGGGGGGGGGACAAGGACTGTCATGAGGGGAGTGGGGACACCCAGTGACCACCACCGCCGATCCCCCCCAGCCCCTTCGCAGCCCCCCGCTCTGCCCTCCCCGGTGTCCCCCCGGGTCTCACCGGGCAGGGGCCGGGCCCAGGCGGGGCCCCACCGCCCTCAGCCCCGCGGGGCCGCGGAGCCGCCACAGCGCCCGCAGCGCCGCCATCGTGCCCTTGGCGCTGCGCATGCGCGGCGGGGAAGGGCAGAAGCCGCGGGAGACGCCATGTTGGGTGTGGGCAGGGGAAGCCATGTTGGGAGACGCCATGTTGGGTGTGGGCAGGGGAAAACCCAGAATCGCAGAATCTCCAAATATTCACATCCAAATATTGGATTTTTTTGGGATATCTCCAAATATTCACATCCACTTATTGGATTTTTGGGGGATATCTCCAAATACTGGATTTTTGGGGGGTTATCTCCAAATATTCACATCCAAATATTGGATTTTTTTGGGATATCTCCAAATATTCACATCCAATTATTAGATTTTTTGGGGGTATCTCCAAATATTCACATCCAAATACTGGATTTTTTGGGGGTATCTCCAAATATTCACATCCACTTATTGGATTTTTTTGGGATATCTCCAAATATTCACATCCAAATATTGCATTTTTTGGGGGGGATACCTGCAAATACTGACATCCACTGATTGGATTTTTATATCCAAATGTTGGAATTTTTGGGGGATTATATCCAAATATTCACACCCAAACGTTGGATATTTCCAGACAGCGAATGCAACCTTTTATTTTCCCAGGAATATCCGCAATTCCAGCAGCATCACATGGGGAGGAGTCAACTCCCCCAGCATCGCAGCAGCTCCGTGGACTCATCCAGAGGGATGATCCCACGATCCCTGAGATCCCTGTGATCCCTGAACCTGGTCCCTGTGGTCCCTGTGTCCAATCCCTGTTTCCAATCCCTATTATTCCTGTTTCCAATCCATGTTATCCCTGTTTCCAATTCCTGTTATCCCTGTTTCCAGTCCCTATTATCCCTGTGTCCAACCCCTGCTATCCCTGTTTTCAATCCCTGTATCCAATCCCTGTGTCCAATCCCTGTTATCCCTGTTTCCAATCCCTGTTATCCCTGTTTCCAATCCCTGTGTGCAATTCCTGTTATCCCTGTGTCCAATCCTGTTATCCCCATGTCCAATCCCTGTTATCCCTGTTTCCAATCCCTATTTCCAATCCCTATTATTCCTATGTCCAATCCCTGCTATCCTTGTTTCCAGTCACCATTATCCCTGTTTCCAATCCCTGTTTCCAATCCCTATTATTCCTGTGTCCAATTCCTGTTATCCCTGTTTCCAATCCCTGTGTCCCATCCTTGTTATCCCTGTTTCCAGTCCCTGTTCCCAATCCCTGCATCCCATCCCTGTTATCCCTGTTTCCAATCCCTGCATCCCATCCCTGTTATCCCTGTACCAACCCCCCCTTCACCCCCCCAAACTCCCATTCTTCCCCCCCAAAACCAATTCCCTGGATGCCTCTCACCGACATTCCCACTCTTCCCTCCCATCCCACATCTCCGACGGACCCAACCAACAGACGTCGCCCACAGAGGCGGAAAACGCCGCCGGAAGCGGAAGAATTCCCTGGAAGGAGCGTTGGGATCCGGCTAAATGACGGGATAGGAGGCGTAGCTGGCGATGCCGCAGCGGTTGGAAGCGTTCCGGGCCATCCGGATGTATCCCGAGTCTCCAAACCAGACCCCCCAGCTCCGGGAACAGGGAAGAAACACACGGAAAAAAAAACTCAATTCCGGCTTTTGCCGGGTGGATTCAACGACATCCGGATACCGGAGGGGGAGCGGAGTAGATGGATCCGTGGGGTTCCCGCTCCCGGGAATCGTGGAAGGGGGTAATGGAATCGTGGGACGAGTCAATGGAATCGTGGAATGAGTCAATGGAATCGTGGGACGAGTCAATGGAATCGTGGAATGAGTCAATGGAATCGTGGAATGGGTTATGGAATCGTGGAATGGGGTTATGGAATCGTAGAATGGGGTTATGGAATCGTGGAATGAGTCAATGGAATCATGGAATGGGGTTATGGAATCATGGAATGGGTTATGGAATCATGGAATGAGTCAATGGAATCGTGGAATGGGGTTATGGAATCGTGGAATGGGGTTATGGAATCGTGGAATGAGTCAATGGAATTGTGGAATGGGGTTATGGAATCGTGGAATGGGTTATGGAATCGTAGAATAGGGTTATGGAATCGTGGAATGAGTCAATGGAATCACGGATCTGGGCAATTCCAAGCACAAAATCATGGAATTCCGGAACAGCTCGGGTTGGGAGGGACATTATGGATCAACATTCCAACCCCCTTCCGTGTTCCAAGAACTCAAGGAGCACCTGAGGGACAGGGCAGGGGAGGGGAGGGAGGGGATTTCGGGGGGACTCTGATCCCTGTGGGTCCCTTCCAGCTGGGAATATTCCGGGATATCCCCCTTGGATATTCACCTGTTCTTCACCAGCCAGTATTCCTTGTTTTCCAGGGATCCGTATCCCACCACCAGCACCGCGTGGTTCACCTCCTGCGTGCACTGGGGGTCGTCGTACACCCCTGGGCAGGAAAACCGGGAATTCCAGGCCTCCCACCGGGAATTCACCCCCCCCAGCTTCCCAAATCCCACCCGATTCCCGAAGGTTTCTTCACACCAGGGAAGCTCCTGAGGTGAAAGGATGGAAGAAGGTTCTGATGGAAGAGACCTCGATCCCGGAATCCCATCCCATTCCAACCTCCCTCTGGGAATTAACCCCCCAAATTTCCCAAATTCCCCTGATTTCCAATTTCCCATAAGATCTCGGGGTGGAATGTCAGAAGAAGGTGGGTTTGTCCCACCATGGGATCACAGGTTGAGTTGGAAGAGTCCCAAAGCCCCAAAGCCCTTCCCATTCCAACCTCCCTCCAGGAATTCACCCCAAATTTCCCAAAATTCCCCCTGATTCCCAATTTCCTGGAAGGTCTCCAGGGTTGGAAAGTCAGAAGAAGGTGGGTTTGTCCCACCAGGGGATCACGAGCCAGCCTGGAAAAATCCCAAAGCCCCAAAGCCTCATCCCAGGTTCCAACCCCTCTCCACGAACCCAGACCCTCTCATTCCAACCTCTCTCCAGGAATTCTCCCCCAGCTTCCCAGAATTCCCCCAATTCCCAATTTCTCAGAAGGTCTCCAGGGTTGGAAAGTCAGAAGAAGTGGGTTTTGTCCCACCATGGGATCACGGGTTGAGTTGGAAAAGTCCCAAAGCCCCAAAGACCCTCCCATTCCAACCTCCCTCCAGGAATTAACCCCCAAATTTCCCAAACCTCTCCTCAGTTCCCAATTTCCTGGGAAATTCCCAGGAAAATTTCCCAATTTCCAGGGTTGGAAAGTCAGAACAAGGTGGGTTTTGTCCCACCAGGGGATCATAAGCCAGGCTGGAAAAATCCCAAAGCCCCAAAGCCCAGGTTCCAACTCCCCTCCACAACCTGGAGTTAATCCCTTCCCTTCCCTTCCCTTCCCAAACCTTCCCTTCCCTTCCCTTCCCAAACCTTCCCTTCCCAAACCTTCCCAAACCTTCCCTTCCCAAACCTTCCCTTCCCAAACCTTCCCTTCCCAAACCTTCCCAAACCTTCCCTTCCCAAACCTTCCCTTCCCAAACCTTCCCTTCCCAAACCTTCCCTTCCCAAACCTTCCCAACCTTCCCTTCCCAAACCTTCCCTTCCCAAACCTTCCCTTCCCAAACCTTCCCAAACCTTCCCTTCCCAAACCTTCCCAAACCTTCCCAAACCTTCCCAAACCTTCCCTTCCCAAACCTTCCCTTCTCAAACCTTCCCAAACCTTCCCAAACCTTCCCAAACCTTCCCTCCCCTCCCCAACCTCCCCTTCCCTCCCCTTCCCTTCCCAAGCCATCCCCATTCCCGGTTCCCTCACCGGAGCGGTACAGGAAGAAGGTGGGCCGGGTGGCGTCGATGGCCACCGCCACGGGCCCCACGGTGGCCACGGCGTCCCGGAGCGCGGCCTCGTCCCCCTCCGGCAGCTCCACGTAGCGGGAGCAGGAGGCGGCGCTGGCCGAGGCGTTGTAGTGGCACGTCCCGTTCTGCCGGAGGAGCCGGGAATGAGGGAGAGCCGGGAATGAGGGAGAGCCGGAGGGACCCCCCCGGGAACGGCCCCTCACCCCCTCGGGGCTCTGGGTTTGACCCCCTCCGTGATTTCCTCCCCGTCCCCGTGGAATTTTTGGGATTGGTGTGTTTTCTAGATGGGGGTTGGGGGGGAGATTCCTGGGAGGAGCTGGAGGGTTGCCTGGGAAGTTGTGCCCTTTTTTTCCCAAAAAAACAACGTTCCAGGGCCTTCCCTGGGGTAGGGTTTCCCTTCCCGGTCCCAAGAAAAACCCAGCACGAGTCTCCACCATTATCCAAACCCTTCCTTGGAACTCCATCCTCATCCTCCCCTTCCCTGGAGCTCCATCCTCATCCTCTCCTTTCCTGGAGCTCCATCCTCATCCTCTTTTTCCCTGGAGCTCCATCCTCATCCTCTTTTTCCCTGGAGCTCCATCCTCATCCTCTCCTTCCTTGGAGCTCCATCCTCATCCAAACCTTTCCCTGGAGCTCCATCCTCATCCTCCCCATCCACAGCCTCTTCCCATTCCCTCCGGACACCGGGAAGAGCAGCTTTTCCGTCCGTGTCTCCACATCCAGGGAGTTAAATCCCACTTTTTTCCTAGGGCCGAGTCGTTGTTTTGACCCACATTCCCCGGATCGTGTTTTCCGGAGGCTCCTGACCCACTTTTCCATCCCCTCTGGCTCATTGCCCAAGAAATGGCGAAACAACCAGGCAGGAATTCCAGCTCCTGGCCCAGTCATTCCCTTCAAAACACTCCCAAGCTTCCTGGGAAGGGTTTGGATCCGGAGCTGAGGGTGGGAGAAGCCACCAGGAATCCCGGGCAGGGGGGATTCAGCGGGAGAGGAGGAGGAGGAAGGAAAGCAGGGACCACACCCGCGACGCCACGGGGAAATTCCCGGGAAAGCCACGCTTCCCGAGCTCCCACCTGGGCCGTGTAGGGATAGGATTCCTCGGATTCGATGCCGTGGTTGTCGATGATGTACTGGAAGGCCTCGGTCATGTAGCCGCCGGCACAGCCCTTGTTCCCGTACATCCCGGAGCAATCCACCAGGTTCTGCGTGCTCAGGGACACCAGATTCCCGGTTTTCAGCTTCACCTGCGCTTCCAGAGCTCCCACGGCGCTGAAGGCCCAGCAGGATCCGCAGGCGCCCTGGGAAAGGCACGGAGAGGGCTCGGGAGGCGCTCCCCGGGAACTCCGGGAGAAGGGTCAGGAGCTGGGAGAAGGTTCAGGATCTGGGAACTCCTGGAAAAAGTTCAGGATCTGGGAACGGAGAAGGTTCAGGATCTGGGAACTCCTGGAGAAGGCTCAGGATCTGGGAATGGAGAAGGCTCAGGATCTGGGATAATCTGGGGGAAGGTTCAGGATCTGGGAACTCTTGGAGAAGGTTCAGGATCTGGGAACACTGGGAAAAAGTTCAGGATCTGGGAACTCCTGAGAAGGATCAGGATTTGGGAATGGAGAAGGCTCAGGATCTGGGATAATCTGGGGGAAGGTTCAGGATCTGGGAACTTGTGGAGAAGGCTTAGGATCCAGGATAATCAGGAGAAGGTTCAGGATCTGGGAACAGGAGAAGGTTCGGGATCTGGGAACACCTGGAGAAAGTTCAGGATTTGGGAACTCCTGGAGAAGGGCAGGATCTGGGAATGGAGAAGGCTCAGGATCCGGGATAATCTGGGGGAGGGTTCAGGATCTGGGGGAAGGTTCAGTATCTGGGAACTCCTGGAGAAGGCTCAGGATCCGGGGTAATCTGGAGAAGGTTCAGGATCTGGGAACTCCTGAGAAGGGCCAGGATCTGGGAATGGAGAAGGCTCAGGATCTGGGATAATCTGGAGAAGGTTCAGGATCTGGGAACTCCTGAGAAGGGCCAGGATCTGGGAACGAAGAAGGCTCAGGATCTGGGAACGGAGAAGGCTCAGGATTTGGGAACCCCTGGTGAAGGCTCAGGATCTGGGAATGGAGAAGGCTCAGGATTTGGGAACCCCTGGAGAAGGCTCAGGATCTGGGAGAAGGCTCAGGATCTGGGAGAAGGCTCAGGATCTGGGAACTCCCGGAGGCTCCCAGGGAGGGGCTCACCTGGTTCTTCACCTCGGTGACACATCCCTTCTCCCGCCAATCCATCTCCTCCGGGACGTTCCCGACCGGCCAGGCTCGGAATGCCGAGTTCCCACGTGGAC
Source organism: Chiroxiphia lanceolata (assembly GCF_009829145.1). Classification (NCBI taxonomy): domain Eukaryota; kingdom Metazoa; phylum Chordata; class Aves; order Passeriformes; family Pipridae; genus Chiroxiphia; species Chiroxiphia lanceolata. Next base: position 908,243 of record NC_045665.1, read on the forward strand.
GAGGAGCCACCCGGAGCCCCGTCAGCGCCGCCGCCACCTCCTCACTGGTCTGGGAACGGGACAAAATTCCAGTGGGTGATTCCCGCTCTCCACAAATCCCACCCGAGGCTGGGAATCCCGGGCTGGAAGAGGCGGGTTCGGGGAATCCTCAAGTCCTTGTTTTTTACGGGAAAAGGGAAAACAGGGCTCGAATCCAGCCCCCCAAAATCCTTGGAAGTCGGGTTGGGTCGTCAAATCCCTCCTTTGCTCTTTCAGTTTTCCGTTTAAATTCCAAACGTTGGTTGGAAAAGGCAAGGGGGGAAAAAAAAGTCCTGCCCCCCCCCCCCCAAATCCCTGGAAGTTGGGTTGAGTTTCAAATTAAATCCCTTCTTAACTCTTCCATTTCATGTCCAGATTTTCATTGGAAAAGGAAAGACAGAGGCCAGCTCCGGCCTCCAAAATCCCTGGAATTTGGGTGGTGCGTCATTAAACCCCGGGACAGGGAGGAGGGATGATCCATAAACATCCCTAAGGACCGGGATGGCCCCGTGCGCCCCAAATCCCACCTCGAGGAGTTCTTCCCTCACGGAATTCCGGCCGGAATGTCAGAGCAGCCTGTCCCTGGCTGCTGGATCTCCACAGGGATCCACCCCCAGACCCGCCGATATCCCGGATAAATCCCCCTCCGTGGTGGGAATTCCGGAGGCGCTTCCCGCACCCACCATGTCCCCCAGGTGGTTCATTCCCAGGGTGTAGGAGCGGATTCCCAGGGAATGCTCCAGGTTGTGGAGCGTCACCAGCCACAGGTTCTTCTCCCACGTCGCCCGACGGAGCGAATCCTCCTTCTGGAATTCCAGAGGGACTCCGTGAGGCCCGGGACAGCCCCTCTCCCCCCCCAGCCCAGTTCAGCCCAATAAAGGCTGCTGGGAGTCCCAACGGGATCATCCCTGGGGACTGGGAGCGCCTGGAAAGCCCTTGGATCTTCTCCTGGAGGTGGTCACCCCCCCCGGGGACACCACCAGGAAAAGCTGGGATGCTCCCTGGAAACCCCAGGACATCCCTGGAAATCCTGGGACACCCCCAAGACACACCCAGGACACCCTCGGGAATCCTGGGACACCCTTGGAACCCCCCCAGGACACCCCCCGAACATTCCCAGGCCACCCCAGTTCATCCCAGGATCCCTTGGATACCCCTGGGACACCTCTGGAAACCCCCCACCACCCTCCCCAAACATTCCCAGGACCCCCCAGTTCATCCCAGGATCCCTTGGATACCCCTGGGACACTCCTGGAACCACCCCCCCCCATCCTGAACATTCCCAGGACCTCCCAGTTCATCCCAGGATCCCTTGGATACCCCTGGGACACTCCTGGATCACCCCCAACATTCCCAGGACACCCCTGGAACCCCCCGAGGTCCCCCCGAGGACATTCCCAGGACCCCTTGGATACCCCTGGGACACCCCTGGACCCCTCAGAACATTCCTAGGACACCTCAGGACCCCTGGGTATCCCTGGAACCCCCCGAGGACATTCCCAGGACCCCTTGGACACCCTCAGGGCGCTTCCAGACCCCCACCTCGGGGCCGTTCCCTGGACATTATTCCCACCTGGTGCCGATATTCCTTCCCGTAGGTTTTTTTCCAGAGCTCCCAGTGCCGATCCAGGGCGGGGTCGGGGTGTCCCAGGGCCACCCCCAGCAGGGCCAGGAAGGCGACGGGAGCCAAGGGCTCCATCCCGGGATGCGGAGCGGGAACGGCGGGATCGGGAGGGCCGGGAGCCGGGAATGACCCCTGGGTGACGGAGCCGGGAGCCGGGAATGACCCCTGGGTGACGGAGCCGGTCTGGACAGGGAGGTGACAACATCCCGACCCGCCCGGACACGCATCCCGAAATTCCCTGAATGCCCTGGAGGGGACAATCCCGGAGCCAACGCCGGGTCGGAGCCGCCCTGCCCTGGGGACCCTCCCGGGACAAACCTTGTCCCTAAAAACCCCCGAATTCCCTGTTTTTCTCCGGGTACACCAGAAAAAAAAAAAATCCCACGATCCAGGCGGAGATTCGGGATAAGACGGACCCAAACCCGGCACAAAGTCACTTTTCCCGGAGTTTTACTTCCTCAAAGTGCTCCGGGGATGGGGGGCGGGGGGAGGAGCGAGGGGTGAAAACACCGAAAAAACCCTCAAATTACCTCAAAAAGCTGCTCCGGGGGGCGGGGGGAGCGGGGAGGGGGGGGGAGGAGCCGAATTCCAGCTCCCGGAGAGGGGGATGCGGCGCTGGGATCGTCGGGATCGTCGGGAATCTCCGGCCGAGGCACCACGGGAGGGAGAAATCACGAGCCAGGAAATGCGGGAATGAGGAACCGAAAGCCCCGATTTCGGTTTCGCTGGCGGGCCCCAAAAACTCTCGGGGGGATGGGGAGGGTGGGTGTCTCCCTTCCAGGAGCCCAGAAATCCGGGATGAGGCTCCCAAGGAAGTCGGGATGAACCCCCAGTCCCGATCCAACCTCCCCCGGAGTCAGAACCTGGGAAAATATCCCGGGTTTATTCCCTTTTCGGTGGGAAAACAGGGATGGGAAGAGGGGGTTTGGATCCACAGCGGGATGGGGCCGGGCTTGGAGCGGAGTGGGAAGTGGGGGATGTGGATATTCCCAGTTATTCCCATTAAACCGGGGTCAGGAGGGGCTTTTCCACCCAGAATTCCCACTCTGGAGTCCAAGCGTTTGTCCCACCTCAGGGTGGTCATGGCATCACCTGAACTGGAATTCCTTGGGAATCATGGAATGGTTTGGGAAGGGAGAGATTCCTCGGGAATCATGGTTTGGGAAAGATTCCTCAGGAATCATGCAACAGTTTGGGAAGGGAAAAATTCCTCAGGGAATCATGGAATGCTTTGGGAAGGGAGTGACCTGATGGATCATCCCCCAGGGCGGCTCCAACCTGGCCTTGGACACTTCCAGGGATGTCCAGCCACAAAATCCCTGGATAACCCACACCAGCTGCTCCCAGGGAAGGAATTCCTTCCCCAGCCCCCCCAAATCCCATCGTCCCTGTGGAGCCAAGAACCAGCACGGGCCCGTTTTTGGGTGTTTTATCCAAAATTTATTGGTGGGAGGCAGGAGGGGCTGCAGGGACCGGGCGGAATTCCCGTCTCCGTCGGCATCCTGGGACCCTCAGTGCTGCTTCCTCCGGAACGAGCAGCCTGGGAGGGGGGACAAAATCCAGTTGGGAATGGCAATTCCAGGTCTCCCAGCCCCAAAAAGCCACAGTTCCAACCCCATCCCAAAAGGATTCTGAGCGCCCCCCCCCGGGGGGGTCCCATAAAGCCCCCCCCCAGGATTCCAAGCCCCCTTTGGGATTCCAACCCCCCCCCTCCAGGATCCCAAGCCCCCCCCCCACCTCCCTAAGGATTCTGAGCCCACCCTGGGGTCCCACAACCCCCCCACAAGGGGGGAATGGACCCCCCCCTGGATTCCACAAAGATTCCAAGCCCCCCCCCACACCTCCAGGAGATTCCCAGTCCCCCCCAGCCCCCTCCCCACCTTGCACAGCACCGTGGAACAGCCCTGGATCCCCAGATCCCACCGGGATTCCCAGATCCCCCCCCCTGGTTTCCAGACCCCCCCAGGGGTGCCACCCACCCTTGGTGAGCCGAGCCTTGCCCCCCATGGGCTGGAGTGTCCCCCATCCCCCTGGATCCCCCATCCCCCTGGATCCCCCTGAGCCCCCCCGATGTCCCTGAAGCCCCCCACCCCCTTAGGATGTCCCTGTGCCCCCCCCAGTCCCTTGGGGGGGTCCCTGAGCCCCCCCAGCCATGCCACCCACCCTCAGTGAGCCAGGCCTTGCCCCCCATGGGCTGGAGTGTCCCCCATCCCCCTGGATCCCCCTGAGCCCCCCCGATGTCCCTGAAGCCCCCCAGCCCCTTGGGGGGTCCCTGATTCCCCCCAGACCCCTCCCAGAGGGGTCACCCACCCTCGGTGAGCCGGGCTTTGCCCCCCGTGGGCTGGCACAGCACCGTGGAACAGCCCACGCAGAGCACCACGGTCTGAGCGTGGCTGAACACGGTGGTGATCTTATAACAGCCTGGGGGGGAAAAAAACCGGGAGTTACGGAGAGTCAGGGAATACCGGGAGCATCGAGGGAGCAGGACACGGGACAGCAGAAGGGACATGGAGGAGGACAAAGGGACACGGGGGGAGACGCGTGGGGGGACACGGAGGGACCCCCGAGAGGGACGTGGAGGGTCCCCAGGAGGGACACGGAGGGACCCCGGGGCACAGCGGGGACACGGGGAGGGGGCCCAGGACACCGGGAGGGACAGGGACAGGGAAGGACAGGTCATAGGACAGGGAAGGACACGGAGGGATGGCCGGGGCACACGGGGGAACACGTGGAGAGGGACGGGCCGGGACAGCGGGGGAGGCTCCTGGGACACGGGGGAGAAACGGGAAAATACACCAGGACACCGGGAGAGATACGGAGGGACAGCGAGGAGAACACCGGGACACATGAGGGGGCAGGGATACGAGGAAGGACCCCGCAGGGTCCGCAGTGCCCACCGGGGCACTTGACGTCCATGAAGTAGGAGTTGGGGCTCTGCACCAGCCGCTTCTTCTTGTGCTTGCGCTTCTCCTCCTCGGGGGACGGGTGCAGCAGGTCCTTGGCGAGCTGCGGGGACACGGTGGGGGCAGGACCTCGCTCAGTCCGGCACGTCCACCCCCCCGGCCCTTCAGGCCGCCATCTTGGCGCCCCCCCCTTCACCCCTCGGCCCGCTCGCCCCGCGTCCCCCCGGCCCCGCCGCCCGCCCCAGACGCTTCCCCACAGCCTCCCGCTCCCGGGGGGCACGGCGGGCGCGGCCCCGCGTTGGCGGCGAACACGAGAGAACGCGGCGGGCGCGGGCCGCACTCACAGGCATGGCGGCGTCGGCGTGAGAGGCCGGAAAGGGACGGGCCCAGCCCCGCGTCGCCATTTCCGCTGCGGGGCGGTCTCAGGGGCGGAAGCGGCGCCATCTTGGGATGGGGTTGTGGTTTTATCACCATATTGGGGAGGTCGTTTATAACACCACCCTTTGGGCCGGCCGCTAATGTTTCCATCACCTCTGCAAGGTCCTTTCCTTTGCCGCCATTACCGGTGGTCGTTTAAATTGCCAGAATTCGGGAAGTCGCGGAGTTCTGGGGATGGTCGCTTGGGGTTTACGCCATGTAGAGAAGGTCGTTGCGTTGCCGCCATCTTCGGAAGGCTGAGAAGGCGACGCCATGTTGGGTGGGTCGTTTGTGTCGCCGCCATCTTGAGAAGGTCGCATCGGTCTCGTGACGTCATGCGATTCCCGCTGTGACATCACTGGCCCGTGACGTCACGGGGTAGGCTGGGCCCAGCCAAGCCCCGCCCGGGGGGGCCGGGCCGGTCCCGGTGGCGGCGGGCGGCGGCGGGGGCCATGGCCAAGGCCTACGACCACCTCTTCAAACTGCTGCTGATCGGGGACAGCGGCGTGGGGAAGACCTGCCTCGTCATCCGCTTCGCCGAGAACGACTTCAGCAGCACCTACATCTCCACCATCGGTCAGTGCCGACCCCCGGCGGGACCCCCCAAGTGGGACCCACCGGAATTTACCGGGACCCCCCCACCCCAGCACCCCCCCCGGGACCCTCCAGTGGGACCCCCCCTCTGGGATCCACCGGGAACCCCCATCCCGGGACCCTCCAGTGGGACCCCCCCGACTGGGATCCCCCGACTTGGACCCACCACCCTGGGACCCCCCCCGGGACCCCCCAACTGGGATCCCCCCTCTGGGATCCACGGGGACTCCTCACCCCGGGACCCCCCGACTTGGACCCACAACCCTGGGACACCCCCCGGGACCCCCCAGTGGGACCCCCCGGGATTCCCCAGGACCCCTCACTCCGAGACCCCCTGGGATTTGCCGAGACCCCACCCCGGGACCCCCTGGAATCCCCCGGGACCCCCACAGACTGGGACCCCCTGGAATCTCCCGGGTCCCCCCACTCTGAGACCCCCCCAGGGACCCCCCAGTGGGACTCCCCGGGATTCCCCAGGACCCCCCCACCCCGGGACCCCCCGGGATTTGCCAAGACCGCACCCTGAGACCCCCGGAATCCCTCCGGACCCCCTACCTTGGGACCCCCCCGGGACACCCTGATGGGATCCCCTCAGCCAGGATCCCCTCACTGGGATTGACTGGGACCCCCCACACCAGGTGCCCCCAACGGGACCCCCCCAGTGAGACCCCCCCATGGGGACTGACCGGAATCCCCTGGGACCCTCCACCCTGGGCCCCTCCACAGGGATTTACCGGGACCCCCTCCCAGAACCCTCCCCCCTCCTGGACTTCGCCCCCCCTTTCCCGGGTGCCAGATGGTTACTGGGAGCACTGGGAGGGGTCCGGTTCCACCCCACCCCACTCTCCCATTCCCCCCCCTCCTTTTTTCCCCAGGGATCGACTTCAAGATCCGGACTGTGGACATCGATGGGAAGAAGATCAAACTGCAGATCTGGTGAGTCGGGGGCGGGAGGGTCTGGGGGGATTGCTGGGTGAGGGGGTGGGGGGGTGAAGGGGTGTTGGGGACCCCCTAAATTTCCCCAAATCCTCCCAAATCCCTCCTTTTTCCGCAGGGACACGGCGGGGCAGGAGCGCTTCAAAACCATCACCACAGCCTATTACCGCGGAGCCGTGGTACGGGGGGGCTCGGGGGGGCTCGGGGGGGGGGCCTGGGGGCTTGGACCCCCCCCCTAAACCCGCGGGACCCCCCCCGACCCCCCGTTCCCGCAGGGAATCATCCTGGTCTACGACATCACGGACGAGAAATCCTTCGAGAACATCCAGAACTGGATGAAGAGCATCAAGGAGGTGGGTTTTTGGGGAGGGTTTGGGGGGGGTTTGGGGGTCGGGAAGGGGTGTCCGGGGGGGTCCTGCCCGTGTGTGTGTCCCCTCCTCCCCCAGAACGCCTCGGCGGGGGTCGAGCGGCTCCTCCTCGGCAACAAGTGCGACATGGAGGGGAGGAGGAAAGTGCGGCAGGAGGCGGCCGAGAAGGTGGGGAGGGGGCCGGGAGGGGGGCTTGGGGGGGGCTCACGAGGCTGGGGGGGGCTGGAGGGGTCCATGGGGCTGGGGGGGGGGGGCTGGGTGAGGCTGGGGGGGTGCTGTGGGACTGAGGGTGGTCCATGGGGCTGGGGGGGGTCCATGGGGCTGAAGGGGTCTGTGGGTGGTCCGTGGGGCTGGGGGGGGTCTGGGGGCATCTGTGGGGGGTCCATGGGGCTGGAGGGGTCTGGGGGGGGGGCGTGGGGCTGGGGGGGTCTGGGGGCATCTATGGGGGGTCCTGTAGGGCTTGGGCTGGGGGAAGTCCTGGGGGGTCTATAGGTTTTGAGGGGGGCTCCATAGGGGGGGGTCCATGGGGCTGAAGGGGTCTGTGGGTGGTCCGTGGGGCTGGGGGGGGTCTGGGGGCATCTGTGGGGGGTCCATGGGGCTGGAGGGGTCTGGGGGGGGGGCGTGGGGCTGGGGGGGTCTGGGGGCATCTATGGGGGGTCCTGTAGGGCTTGGGCTGGGGGAAGTCCTGGGGGGTCTATAGGTTTTGAGGGGGGCTCCATAGGGGGGGGTCCTTGGGAGCTGGGGGGGCCCTATGAGGCTGGAGGGGTCTGGGGGTGTCTGTGGGGCTGAAGGGGTTTTGAGGGAGTCCCTGGGGCTGGGGGGGTCTGGGGACGTCTGTGGGGGCTCTGTGGGGCTGGGACTGGGGGGGCTCTGTGGGGCTGGAGGGGGTCCCATGGGGTTGGGGGTGCTGGGGGGTCCTGTGGGGCTGGAGGGGAAGCTGTGGGGCTGGAGGGTGGTACTGGGGGGGATTGAGGGGGCTCCACGGGACTGAAGGAAGCTGAGGGAGATCCATGGGGTTGGAGGGATCACAGGGAGGGTTTTGGGGGGGGCTTTGTGGGTCTGAGGGTTCACAGGGGGGTCCCGGTCCCTCAGTTGGCCAAGGAACACGGGATTCGCTTCTTCGAGACCAGCGCCAAGTCCAGCAAGAACGTGGAGGAGGTGAGGGGAGTCCGGGGGGAGATGAGGGGTCCCAGGGGTGAGGGGGGGTCCAGGAGGTGAGAGAGGAGTCTTGGAGGTGAGGGAGGGTCCCGGGAGGGGGGGAACTGCACCCCCAAAGGCACTGCCCTTCCTCCATTGACCACTCCGTGCCCCCCCCAGGCGTTCCGGACGCTGGCCCGGGATATCCTGCACAAATCCTTCCGGAAAGGCGTGAGTGGGGCCGGGATTGGGGTGGGGGGGGGTGGGGGGGCAGGAAAGGGACACCCCCTGTGTCCCCCCCATCCTGACTCCCCCCTACCTTCGCAGCCCCCCGGCAGCAGCAGCAGCAGCAGCACCAAGGCCCTGCTGGAGCCCGGACCCCCCAAAAAGGCTGGCGGGAGATGTTTCCTGGGGTAGGGGCTTGGGACCCCCTTGGGACCCCCCCCCGGGACCCCCCCGGGGCAGCGCGGGCGCCTCTCTGGGGAGGCCTGGGGGGGTTTTTTGGGGGGTTTGGGGCTCCCCCCCCCACCTCCTCGTGCCATAAAGCCCCGCTGTGCCTTGTCCCGGCTCCGGAGTGTCTTTGGGGTTGGGAATTCGGGGGGGGATCGGGAACTGGGGGCTTTGGGGTCGGGAATGGGAAGGGGGGGTGGGCGTAAGGCCACGCCCGCAGAGGAAACCACGCCCCTGCACTCCAAATTTGGTGGGAGGCCACGCCCATCGCTCGAAAACCACGCCCTGCGCTAAATTATCTGATTAAACCACGCCCCCTCCACAAACCACGCCCCTTATAGTAAATCCACCAACACCACGCCCACTCCGTTCAAAAGGACACGCCCAGGCGGAAGTCACGCCCACCAACCCAAAACTTGGCGAGAGGCCACGCCCCCTCTCATGCACATCGAGTGCTCGCGCGAAACCACGCCCCTTATTCATATGCAGAAGAGGCCACGCCCCACACGCGCATCACATCTCGGAGTCCCCGCCCCCTCAGGTTGAACGCCACGCCTACTCGCTGAAACCGCGCCCCCACAGGCAAAGTCTCCGCTCCCATTGGCTCCGCCCGCACCAAGCCCCGCCCTCCCCTTCCCGGCAGCCCCCGCGGTCCAAGATGGCGGCGCCGGAGGCGCATCGGGGCCGGGACGGGTTGTCCCGGTGATTCCCGGGGGATCCCGGAGGATCCCGGGGCTTTCCAGGCAGTTCCCGGTGCCGCGATGGGCCCCGCGGTGCTGCTGGCGGTGCTGAGCGCGGTGCTGGGCGCGCTGCGGTGAGCGGGGCCGGGGGGGTCCGGGAGGGTCCCGGGGGGGGTCGGAGGGACCGGGGCCCTCACGGCGGCTCCTCTGTGCCCACAGCCCGGCAGCGGCGGCGGCGGCGGCCATCGAGGAGCGACCCGGTGAGCGCGGGGTCGGGCCGGGGTCTGGGGGTACTCTGTCCGGGTTCGGGGGTCTGGGGGGCCGGGCTGAGCTGGGCTCTGTTGGGTCCCGGGGGGCTCGAACCGAAGCCGGTCTGGGGGGCTCGATCCAGGGTCTGGGGTCTCGGTCCGGGGTTTGGGGGCTCTGTCCGTTCCCCCCTGACCTCTCCCCCTCTCCCCAGCGAGCCCCGCGGTGGCCACACCGTGCTGGCGGGAGGAGCAGTTCGTGGTGGCCCAGGAATGTGCCCGGTGCTCCGAATTCCAGATGGTGAGCGGGGCTGGGACCCCCCAACCGGGGGGCTGGGACCCCCAACACCGAGGGGGCTGGTGGGGCTGGGACCCCCCCCCTGCCTTGCCCTGAGGGCTCCAGTGGGGTTGGGGACCCCCAGAATTGGGGGGGCTTTGGGTCTGGGGTCCCCCCTCACTCGGGGGGTCCCGGGGGGGGTCTCTTCCTGCCCTCAGAAGACCATCCCAGACTGTGCCCCCACCGGGTTCATCGAGAGGATCAACTGCCCCACGTCCCAACGGGAGGAGTTCAAGAGGTGAGGGGGGGGCCGGGAATTCCCTGTGGGATCGGGAATTCCGGTGGGAATGGGGTCTGGAATTCTCACACAGGATCGGGGCTGGAAATTTTCTTGGGATTGGGACTGAGAATTTCCGTGGGATCAGGAATTCCCTGTGGGATTGGAATCTGAAATTCCTATGGGATCAGGGCTGGGATTCCCATGGGAATAGTGGTCAGAATTCCCATGGCATCGAGGCCAGGATTCCCATGAGATTGGGGCTGGGAATTCCCATGGGATCAGGGCCACAATTCCCACAGGATCCAGAATTCCCACGGGATCCAGCCCGGAATTCCCTTCGGATCCATCTTGGGATTCCCACAGGATCGCAGCTGGAATTCCAGTGGGATCCAGCCCGGAATTCCCACAGGATCAGGGCCGGAATTCCAGTGGGATCCAGGCCAGAATTCCCACAGGATCCAGCCTGGAATTCCCACGGGGTCCAGCCTGGAATTCCCATGTGATCAGGGCCGGAATTTCTGTGGGATCCATCCCGGAATTCCCATGAGATCCAGCCTGGAATTCCCGCGGGATCAGGACCCGAATTCCAGTGGGATCCAGACCAGAGTTCCCACAGGATCAGGGCCAGAATTCCCACGGGATCAGGGCCAGAATTCCCCTGGGATCGGGGCCGGAATTCCGGCGGGATGCATCCCGGAATTCCCGCTCTCTGCCCGCAGCTGCCGCTCGGCCGCGCTGGAGTCGCGGCGGTTCTGGCGCTTCGTGGGCTCCGCTCTGGCCGTGGCGGCGGCGGCGGCGGCGCTCGTGGTGCTCCGGCAGCGGGAGCTCGACCGCCGGGCCCGGGAGAAGGTCCGCAAGCAGATCGAGTCCATCTAGGCCCGGCCGGAGGGGCCGGGAATCCCGCCGGGAATCCTGCCGGGATCTGCACCGGGAACGTCCTCGGGGAGCGTCGCAGGGGGTTCCCCCAGTGATCCGGCACGGGGGTCCCTGGGAGCGGGGTTGGGAATAAATCCCGGTCCTCGTGCCCGGAGCGACGCCGTGTTTGTGCCCTGGGGGGTCCTCGTGACCTCTCCCACCGGGATCTGCCCCGGGAATAGCCTGGGGGTGCCAGGATTCCCACTTTAGGGGTCCCAGGATCCCATCCTTTGGGACCCAGGATCCCACCCTTGGGGTCCCAGGATCCCACCTTTGGGAGTTCCAGGATCCCACCACTGGGAGCTCCAGGATGCCATCCTTGGGGATCCAGGATCCCACTCTTGGGGTTTCCAGGATCCCACTCTTGGGGTTTCCAGGATCCCACTTTTGAGGACCCAGGAGCCCACCCTTAGGGGTCCCAGGATCCCACCCTTGGGGTCCCAGGATCCTACCCTTGGGAGTTCCAGGATCCTACCCTTGGGAGTTCCAGGATCCCACCACTGGGAGCTCCAGGATCCCACTCTTGGGGACCCAGGATCCCACTCTTGAGAGTTCCAGGATCCCACTCTTGAGAGTTCCAGGATCCCACTCTTGGGGGTCTCAGGATCCCACTCTTGGGAGTTCCAGGATCCCACTTTTGAGGACCCAGGATCCCACTCTTGGGGGTTCCAGGATCCCACCCTCAGGGGTCCCAGGATCCCACTCTTGGGGGTTCCAGGATCCCACCCTTAGGGGTCCCAGGATCCCACTGTTGGGGTCCCAGGATCCCACCCTTGGGAGTTCCAGGATCCCACCACTGGGAGCTCCAGGATGCCATCCTTGGGGACCCAGGATCCCACTCTTGGGGTTTCCAGGATCCCACCCTTAGGGGTCCCAGGATCCCACTTTTGAGGACCCAGGAGCCCACCCTTGAGAGTTCCAGGATCCCACTCTTGGGGGTCCCAGGATCCCACCCTGTGAGTGGGATGTGGAATAAATGCTGGTCCTTGTCACAAATCCTGGTTTTTGTCACCAATCCCAGTGTTTTATCCGTGGAGAATGGATCCTTTGAGGGTTCCCAGCACCAGGACCCACCTGAGGCGTCCCCAGGATCCCGCCCCGGGATGTGGGACAAACCCTGGGCGTTGTCACCGGAGTGTTTGTCCCTTGGGGTGTGTGGGTGTCCCCCATTCCCGATCCCCCAACATGTCTTGGGATGCAAACGGAGCGTGGGTTTATTCCAGGGGGTCTCCAGGTCATATCTCATCCCCGTGTCCCCCTGTCCCCGCATCCTGCCCGAAGGAATTTGTCCCTGGATCCCTTCCAGGGGGGGTGAACCCCTCCCCAGACCCCCCCCCCAGCTCCACCCTCCGCTCCCAATCCCGGCTGTGCCCCCCAGCCCCACCCCAGGATCGGGGGGTCTCCGTCCTCTCCCGGCTCCTGCCGTGTCAGGATGTTCCTGGAGATCACTGTGGGAACAGGGAAGAGCGGGATGGGCAGCACGGGGTGGGGGGCAAAGCTGTGCCCACCCCCATCCCGGAGCTCCCGTACCTCCGGTGGGTCCGAGACCATCCCAGTGCTCCTCCTGCTGGAAGGGGCTGCAGCTCGGGAGCAGGATCAGGCCCAGGGACAGGACCAGGATCTGCGGGAGGGACGGGAGCTGTGAGTCCCGGGGTGGGTTGGGGGGTCCCGGGGGGGTCCTGGGGGGGCCGTACCAGGACACAGGGGCCGGTCTGGGCAGCCTTGGTGGACGTTTCCTTGATCAGCGCCTGGAGCTGCTGCAGGAGGGACCTGTGGGAACAGGGCTGGCTCCTGCCCCTCCTGGAGACCCTCCCGGTGCCCCCCTCCCAGAGACCCCATCCCAGCTCCTGCCCCTCCTGGAGACCCCTTCCAGTGACCCCATCCCAGTGCCCCCACTGCCCCCATCCCAGCTCCTGCCCCTCCTGGAGACCTTCCCAGTGCCCCCATCCCAGAGACCTCATCCCAGAGACCCCCATCCCAGAGACCCCCATCCCAGCTCCTACCCCTCCTGGAGACCCCTCCCAGTGACCCCATCCCAGTGTCCCCATCCCAGAGACCCCCATCCCAGCTCCTGCCCCTCCTGGAGACCCCTCCCGGTGCCCCCTTTCCCAGGTCCGTGCCCCTCTCCCAGTGCCCCCATCCCAGTACCCCCCATCCCAGCTCCTTGCCCCTTCTGGTGCCCCCATCCCAATGCCCCCCGTCCCGGCGCCCCCCGTGCCCCCCCCGCCCCTCACCCGTTGATCTTCTCCAGCTCCCGGACCTTTTCCCGCAGCTCCCGGTTCAGGGCCGAGCACGCGGCTGCTCTGCAGGGACGGGGACAGGGATGGTGAGGGGGGGACACACCCGGCCGGGATGACGGGAATGCCGGGATGACGGGAATGCCGGGATAACGGGAATGCCGGGATGACAGCCCCGGCCCCACCTGCTCTCCAGCCCATCCAGGTATTCCTTCCTCCTCCTCCTGCTGTCCTGCGCCGACTGTTTGTTCCTGATCTTCCTCCGCACCTTCTTCAGGAGCCGCTCCTCGGCCTGGGGGCGCAGGGGTCACCCCTGTCCCCCCTCCCTTCGTGTTCCCCCCGTGTCCCCCCCACAGCTGGGTGAGGGGCAGGGTCACCTTCTGTGCCCCCCACCGTGTCCCCTGCCACGTGTTTGAGGGGCAGGGTCACCCCTGTCCCCTCCCTGTCTCCCCCCGTGCCCCCCACAGGTGGGTGAGGAGCAGGGTCACCCCTGTCCCCCCGACCCCCCGCCGTGTCCGAGGGGCAGGGTCACCCCTGTCGTGTCCCCCCCGTGTCCCCTGCCACGTGTTTGAGGGGCAGGGTCACCCCTCTGTCGTCCCACCCCCCTCCGTCCTGTGTCCCCCCGTGTCCCCTCCCCACCTGAGTGAGAGGCTGGGTCACCCCTGTCCCCCCTCCCCTCCCATGTCCCCCCGTGTCCCCTCCCCACCTGTGTAAGGATCAGGGTCACCTCTGTCCCCCCGACCCCTCCGTGTCCCCCCCACATCTGGTTGAGGGGCAGGGTCACCCTGTCCCCCCCCCGTGTCCCCCCCGTGTCCCCCCACCTGGGTGAGGGGCAGGTCCCCGGGCAGGGTCACCCCCTCCTGCTCCAGCAGCCGCTTCTCCTCCTCCGTGAGCCGGAGCTGTGGGACGGGGGGGACACACGGATGGACTGGGGGCACTGGGAATGGACTGGGAGGGGGGGGGTGGGATGAACTGGGGGTGTCCGGGGCCGGACTGGGGGGCTCTGGGGATGAACTGGGGGGCCGGGGGGGTGTGCAGGGACTCACCACGGGCAGGGGGACGTGGACAGGTCCGGGCAGGGGGGGCAGCGCGGGGTGCGGGGGGCACAGGGGGGGGCTGAGGTCACAGATCACCTCCAGCAGCACCGGGGGGGGGTCCGCGGGCCGGGGGGGCTCCGGGGCGGTGCCGCAGGCGAGGTCTGGGTTCACCGTCAGCCCCAGCAGCTCCTCGGCTCCGCTTCCCTGCGAGGGGGGAACGACACGCGGTGGGGACCCCCGGGACACTCCCGGGGACCCTCGAGGGGTCCCGCTCGCCCCACGCCCCCTCCCACCCCACTCACGTCCTCCCCGAGGAGTATCACGGTCTGGAATCCCGGTACCGGCAGCGTGGGGGGGTCCGGGAACAGCTCCAGGAGCTGCGGGGGCTCCATCGGGGCTCCCTGGGGACCCCCCCGCGGGACCCTCGCTCTGCTCCGAGCCCCGACGCCGCCGGGACGGGCCCCCCGTGCCCCTTCCACGGGGTCCCCCGGACCCCACCGCGGTCCCCGGCGGTGCCGCCGCCTCCGCCCCGTCCCGGGGCTGGGACCAGGATCTCCGGGATCCCGGGGACTCCCGCCAAGTCCCGCCCCGACCGGGAAGGGCCGGGAACATCCCGCCCCTGCCGGGACACCGGGAGGGCACCGGGGGGGAGCCGGGGGGGAGCCGAGGGGGTCGGGGCAGTCCCGGTGCCGCGTCTCGGAGGGTCCCGCGGGGGATCCGGGAAGCGGGGTCGGGACTGGGGCGGCTCCGGACCGGGACCGGTAACCCCCCCCCCGCGCCCTCCGGTAACGGGGTCGGTGGGGATGCGGGGGATGGACACAGGGGGGATACGGGGGTGACACGGGGGTAACACGGGGGGGACACGAGGGGGGACACGGGGAATCCCCCGCGTCCCGTGCCGGACCGGCGCCCGCGCCGCTCGCTTCCCATTGGCTACGCAGCCCGTCACTCAGTGACGTCAGGGGAAGTTTTGCGTCGCCATTGGCTGAGCCCGCGGCGCCGGCCCCGCCCCCCGGAGCGCCCGGGACTCGGGGGGATGTGACGGGACGTGAGTGCGGGAACGGGGACAAGGGGGGGTCTGGGGGGGGATGAGGGTCCAGGGGGGGCCGGTCCGTGATCTCTGTCCTGGGAAACCCGTCCCCGATCCCGGTTCCCAGTTCCCGATCCCACCCCTGAATTCCAGTTCCCGGTCCCCGATCCAGGTCCTGGTCCCCGATCCCGGTCCCGAGTTCCTCATTCCCTGTTTTGATCCCGGTCCCGTTCCTTGGTCTCGGTCCCCGATCGCGGTCCCGGTCCTTGATCCCGATCCTGGTCCCGGTGCTCCGTTCCCGATCCCGGCCCTCCATCCTGGTCCCGCTCCCTGATTCCCGGTTCCCAATCCCGGTCCTCGATCGCGGTCCGAGTCCTGGTCCCTGATTCTGGTCCCAATCCCCGTCCTTGATTCTGGTCCCAGCCCTTCATCCCAGTTTTGGAAAACCTGTTCCCGATCCCAGCCAGGGTCTCTATCGCGGTCCCGGTCCAGGTCCTTAAACTTGATCCCGGCCCCTGGTCCCCAATTCCCCATCCCGGTCCCGGACAACTGGTTCCCGGTCGCAGTTCCACTCCCGGTCTTAGATCCCAATCCCAGCTCTTGATCCCGGTCCCTAGTCCTCCATTCCCGATCCTTGATCCCGGTCCCGATTCCCGGTTCCCCATCCCTGTCCCGGAAAAGCCACTTCCGTTCTCGGAAAAACCCGATCTCTCTCTCTGTTCCCGCTCCCTGTTCCCATTCCCGCTCCCTGCTCCCTGTTCCCGATCCCGCTCCCCGTTCCCGATTCCAGTCTCTGTTCCCCATCCCGGTCGCTGATCCCTGTCCCTGATCCCATTCCCGGTCCCTCCCTCCGCGGTGTCCATTCCCGGAGGCCCCTCCGGGGGGGTCTGTCCCGGGTGAGTCACCGGGGCCGGGGGGCGGCTCCGGCCGCTCTGACCGGCCCGTTCCCGTTCCTACTCCCATTCCCGTTCCCGTTCCCATTCCCGTTCCCAGCCGCGGTCCCCGGTCGGAGTTTCTCCGGGATCGGGATGGACACGGGGGCCGTGCTGGCCTGGAGCCCCGGGGGGGACCAGTTGGAGCCCCCGCCCGGACTGGGGGTCAAACTGGGCTCGCTGGTGCCGCTGCTGCTGCTGCCCCTCGCCTGCGGCCTCGCCCCCCTCTGCTGCTTCCGACAGCCCCCCGGTACCGGGCTCGGGGGGCTCGGGGGGGCCGGGGGGGTCCAGGGGTCCGGGGGGGTCCAGGGAGTCCCAGGGAGGGGTTGGGATCAGGGGCTCGGAGGGTCTCAGGGAATCTGGGAGGGTCTCAAGGAGCCAGGGGGGGTCCTGGGGGATCCCTGAGGGGATTGGGGAGTCTGGAGGTTTCAGGGATCCAGGGGGTCTGGGGGGGTCGGGGAGGGTCTCAGGGATCTGGGGGGGTCCTGGGTGTCTGAGGGATCCCTGGGGGCTCATGGAATCCAGGGATCTCAAGG
This sequence comes from Chiroxiphia lanceolata, assembly GCF_009829145.1. Classification (NCBI taxonomy): domain Eukaryota; kingdom Metazoa; phylum Chordata; class Aves; order Passeriformes; family Pipridae; genus Chiroxiphia; species Chiroxiphia lanceolata. The sequence continues at coordinate 924,859 of NC_045665.1, forward strand.
GGTCCTGGGAAGTCTGGCTGTGGGTCCTACGGGGGGTCTCAGGAGTTTTGGGGGGTCTGGAGGTGTCTTGGGGATCAGCAGGGGTCTCAGCCTCCCCAATCCCCCCAATGCCCCCCAGACCCATCCTCAGCCCCCCTGACCCTCCCAATCTCCCCCAGACCCATCCTCAGCCCCCCTAACCCCCCAATCCCCCCAAGACCCATCCTCAGCCCCCCTGACCCCCCCAATCCCCCCCAGACCCATCCTCAGCCCTCCTGATCCCCCCAATCCCTCCCAGACTCATCCTCAGCCCCCCTAGCCCCCTCAATCCCCCCCAGACCCATCCTCAGCCCCTCTAACCCCCTTAATCCCCCCCCGACCCATCCTCAGCCTCTCTAACCTCCCAATTGCCCCCGGACCCATCCTCAGCCCCCCTGATCCCCCCAATCCCTCCCAGACCCATCCTCAGCCCCCCTGACCCCCCCAATCTCCCCCCCAGACCCCCGCAGCCCCGTCCTGAGCCTCGTGAGCTGCTTTGCCGGGGGGGTTTTCCTGGGCACGTTCCTGCTCGACCTCCTGCCCGATTACCTGGGCAGCATCTCCGCCGCCCTCGAGGGGCTTCGTGTCACGGTGAGACCCCCCCCCGGGACCCCCTCGGTGGCCTGTCCCCAATGGGGACACTGCCCGGGGGGACCCCGGTGTCCCTGTGCCCGGGGAGGGGGTGGCAGGGAGGGGGACAGCGGGGACAAGAGGGTTGGGGTGGGACACAGAAGGGTGGGGACACGGCGGGAATGGGATGGTGGGAGGGGGGACAATGGGGACACCACAGTGGGGAGGGGGATGGGGGGGGCAGGGAGGGGACAGCGGCGAGGGGACAAGAGTGAGGGGGACAGTGGGGATGGGATGGTGGGAGGGGGACAGTGAGGGTGGGGACAGTGGGGGCAGGATGGTGGGGATGGGATGGCATTGGGGGGACAGTGGGGATGGGACAGTGGGGATGGGATGGTGGGAGGGGGACAGTGAGGGTGGGGACATTGGGGGCAGGATGGTGGGGATGGGGTGGCATTGGGGGCACAGTGGAGATGGGATGGTGGGGATGGGACAATGGGGATGGGATGGTGGGAGGGGGACAGTGGGGACAATGGGACAGGATGGTGGGGATGAGATGGCATTGGGGGGACAGTGGGGATGGGACAGTGGGGATGGGACAGTGGGGATGGGACAATGGGGATGGGATGGTGGGGATGGGACAGCGCTGGGGGGACAGTGGGGATGGGACAATGGGGATGGGACGGTGGGGATGGGATGGTGGGGATGGGACAGCGCTGGGGGGACAGTGGGGATGGGACAATGGGGATGGGACAATGGGGATGGGATGGTGGGGATGGGATGGTGGAGAGGGGATGGTGGGGATGGGACAGCGCTGGGGGGACAGTGGGGAGGGGATGGTGGGATGGGGACAGGGGAGTGGTGAGGGCCAGCGCCAGCAGGCAGGGACCTGCCAGTGCCACAGCGGCACCAGCGGCGGTCACAGCGTGACCCCCCCCCGAGGCCCTCCCTCCCCCCTCGTGACTCAGGGCACCTCCCTCCCCGCACCCCCAACTTCCCCTTCCCGTCCCCCCCCCCCCCTCCCCGCAGCTGCAGTTCCCTCTGCCCGAGTTCATCCTGGCCATGGGCTTCTTCCTGGTGCTGGTGCTGGAGCAGGTCACGCTGGCGCAGCAGGAGCTGGCCGAGCCCGCCGAGGAGTCGCGGGCGCTGCTGCCCGACGGCTCCATCCAGAGCCCCCCGGCGCCCTCCGCGGTGCCCCCCTCGGCGGCGGCGGCCCCCGGGGGGGGTGTCCGTGCGGCGGCGCTGGTGCTGGCGCTGGGGCTGCACGGGGCGCTGGAGGGGCTGGCGCTGGGGCTGCGCCCGGGCGGGGCGGCCGCGCTGCGGGTGCTGCTGGCGCTGCTGCTGCACAAGGGCGCCGTGGCCTTCGGCCTCGCCCTCGAACTGCTGCGCCTGCGGCTCCGCCCGCCCGCCGTGGCCGCGTGCCTGGCCCTGCTGGCCCTCGTGTGCCCGCTGGGCGTCGGGGCGGGCACGGCGCTGGCGGCGGCGGGCGCGGGGCCGAGGCAGCGCCTGTGCCGGGCGGTGCTGCAGGGCCTGGCCGGGGGCACCTTCCTCTACGTGACCACCCTGGAGGTGCTGCCCCACGAGCTGGGCGAGCCGGGGAACCGCGTGCCCAAGGTCATCCTCATCCTGGCGGGCTTCGCGCTGGTCAGCGCCATCCTCTTCGTCAGGGGGTGAGACCCAGCCCCCCCCCCACACACACCCGGGGATGGGAAGACGCTCCCCCCTGGCTTGGGAAAACCCCCCTTTGCCTTGGGGGACCCCTCAGGAATTCAGTCACCCCCCCTGAGGACCCTCTGAGAATTCAGTCAACCCCCCCCAGAGACCCTCTGGGAATTCATTCCCACTCCATCGCCTTGGGAGACACTCCCCAGGCTGGGAAGAGACCCCTGGTCTGGGAAAACCCTCTCCTCGCCTTGAGGGACCTCTCAGGAATTCAGTCACCCCCCCCCTTGGAGACCCTCTGGGAATTCAGTCACCCCCCCTTGACTTGGGAGACCCTCCCCAGAGTGGCAAGAGACCCCTGGGCTGGGAACCACCTCCCCTCACCTTGAGGGACCCCCTGGGAATTCTGTCACCCCCCCTCGCCTTGGGAGACCCCCCCCCCCCAGGCTGGGAAGAGACTCCCGGGCTGGGAAACCCTTCCCTTGCCTTGGGAGACCCCCTGGGAATTCAGTCACTCCCCCCCTCGACTTGGGAGACCCCCAGGCTGGGAAACCTCCTGTCGCCTTGGGAGACCCTCGGGAATTCAGTAACCCCCCCTTGACTTGAGAGACCCCCCAGGAATTCATTCTCACCCCTCGCCTCGGGAGACCCCCTGGGAATTCAGTCACCCCTTCTGGGGACCCCCCGGGAATTCAGTAACCCCCCCTCAACTTGGGAGACCCCCAGGAATTCAGTCACCCCCCCTGGGGACCCCCCAGGAATTCAGTCACCCCCCCATCGCCTTGAGAAACCCCCCTGGGAATTCATTCCCACCCCCTTTCCCAAAATGCCAAAGTGCCTCAGTGTCCCCCCCTGCTCCATCCTCTTCCTCAGCAGGTGAGACCCCACAGCAGGGGAGACCCCCCCGGGCTGGGAAACCCCCCCTCGCCTTGGGGGACCCCCCCAGGAATTCATTCCCCCCCCCCCTTTCCCCCCTTTTCCCAAGTGCCAAAAGTGCCTTTCCCAAATTTCCCCCTCTCTGCACAAGGGGGTCGGTGCTGTGCCCCCCCCCCCTCAGGACCCCGGTGGGGGGGTCAGTGTGTGTCCCCCCAAAACCACAAGTGCCCTTATGGTGGTGGGGGGGTCCCCAGGCCTCCCCCAGACCCCCCCGGATTTGGGGGGGGGTCCCCAGGCCTCCCCCAGACTCCCCCGGATTTGGCGGGGGGGGGTTTGTTGGATGAAGCAAATAAAGGATTGAACACGAAAGTGCTGCCTCTGCCTGGGGGGGGGGGGCGATTTGGGGGTGTCAGAGTGCCCCCCTCCCCAGGGATATGTGGGATATATGGGATATATGGGCTGGGGGGTCTCATCCCCCCTGATTTTGGGGGTGTCAGCTCTGTTCCCAGCCTTGGGTTGGTGGGGGGGCACCCCGATGTACCCCCCTAATGAACCATCCTTGCTGTGCCCCCCCCATTGGGTGCCACCCCCCCCCAATTCCTGTGCCTCCCCATCCCCTTTTCCCGCATTTCTGGGACCCCATTCCTATGCCCCCCCCCATTCCCTTATCCCCCCCATCCCCCTTTCCCCCATTTCTGTGCCCCCCTAATTCCTTTATTCCCACCCCATTCCCTTTCCCCCCATTCCTTTTCTCCCCCATTCCCTTTCTCTCCCATTCCCATTCCCCCCATTCCCTTTTCCCCCATTTCTGTGCCTCCCTAATTCCCTTATTCCCCCCCAATTCCCTTTTCCCCTCCATTCCCGAGCCCCCCCCCCCCCGCCCCGCATTCCCTGGGATTAATCCCAGAAATTCCTGACTCTGGGGACTAATTGAATTCCCTGGGATTAATCCCAGAAATTCCTGACTCTGGGGACTAACTGAATTCCCTGGGATTAAATCCCACGAGTTCCTGGCTCTGGGGACTAATTGAATTCCCTGGGATTAATCCCAGAAATTCCTGACTCTGGGGACTAATTGAATTCCCTGGGATTAATCCCAGAAATTCCTGGCTCTGGGGACTAATTGAATTCCCTGGGATTAATCCCAGAAATTCCCGGCTCTGGGGACTAATTGAATTCCTTGGGATTAATCCCAGAAATTCCCGGCTCTGGGGACTAGTTGAATTCCCTGGGATTCCCAGGAAGCAGCGACTCCCCAGGGAGCTGCTCCGGGCTGGGCTGCGGGAGAGCCCATGGATAGCGCCCAAAAACCGGGAATATCGCCGGGAGCGACTCTCCAGGGAGCTGCTCCGTGCCCGGTCAGCCACGGGAGCGGCTCCAGGATTTGGGAGCCGGACCAGGGAATGGAATTCCAAGGAAAGCAGCCGCCGCTTCAGCAGGTGGCAGCACAGGGACGGGCACCAGTCCGGCGGCACTGGGAGAACTGGGGGGGGGAAAGGGGTTTGGGGGCGTTTGGGGTCTCCCCGTGTCCTCCTTTCCCAGAGGCTCCAGCAGCTCCAGAGGGATCCTTCGGGATGGGGGTCTCCTTCAGCCTTTTGGGGCTGGTTCCACCTTTTGGGGCTGGTTTAGGTTTTGGGACCAATTCAGACTTTTGGAGCTGGTTCAGGTTTTGGGGCAGGTTCAGATTTTGGGACCAATTCAGACTTTTGGGGCTGGTTCAGGTTCTGGGGTTGGTTCAGGAATTTGGGGCTGATTCAGGAATTTGGGGCTGGTTCAGGTTTTGGGACCAATTCAGACTTTTAGGGCTGGTTCAGCTTTCGAGACTGGTTCAGGTTTTGGGGCTGGTTTACATTTTGGGACTGAGTCAGCCTTTTGAGGCTGGTACAAATTTTGGAGCAGGTTCAGCCTTTTGGGGCTGGTTCAGCTTTTGGGACCACCCCTGGAGCTCTGCCCTCCATCAGTAACAAACCCAGGAGCACCCAAACCACCCCCCAAAACCCCCTCCAGACCCTCACACGAACCTGTACCCGAGCTCTGGCAGGTTTTGGGGTCCCCGCAGGTGCCACTGCCCCACCCCAAAACCTCAGAGACCCCAAATCCCTCCCAAAACCCAGCAAAAAAACCCACCAGAAAACCTCCTCAGCAGCCAAAAAAAACCCTCCCTGTGGGCAGAGCCCCCCAACATGTTCCTCCTGCACCCCAAAAATCCCCGGCAGAGGCAGCAGGGCCGTGGTTTTCTCCACATGGGGATGGTTTAGGCTGAACTTTAGGAACCCCGGCCCTAATTAGGACACCTCGTTAGCTGCCAGACCAGAACAGGCCCATTAGCCCAACCAGCTCCAATTTGGCCTCATTTTGACCTCCCAAATTTTTTTCCCTCGGAGCCCTTTGGGGGGGGTGAGGTCCGGGCTTCGTTTCCTGTTTGGAAATTCTGGGGTGTCCCGACGTTCCCCGAAAACGTGACCCTGCTGGGTCAGGTTGGGGCTTTTTGGGGAGAGGGGAAATGGCCCGGAGGATTTGGGGCTCGGGTCGGGTTTTTGGGGGGGCTTTTTCAAGCTTTTTGGGGGCCGGTGCAGGTTTTGGGGCTGGTTCAGGGTTTGGGGCTTTTTTCAGCCTTTTGAGGAGGGTTCAGGTTTTGAGGCAGGTTCAGGTTTTTGGGGCTTTTCTAAGCTTTTGGGGTTGGTTCAGGGTTTGGGGCTTGTTCAGGTTTTGGGGTTGGTTCAGGGTTTGGGGCTTGTTCAGGTTTTGGGGCTTTTTCAGCCTTTGTGGGAGTTTCAGCTTTCGGGGCTGGTTCAGCTTTTGGGCCTTTTTCAGGCTTTTGAGGTTGGTTCAGGTTTTGAAACAGGTTCAGGTTTTGGGGCTGGTCCAGGCATTTGGGGCAGGTTCAGGTCTTGGGGCTGATTCAGAAATTTGGGGCTCGTTCAGCTTCTGGGACTGATTCAGCCTTTTGGGGATGGTTCAGAAATTTGGGGCAGGTTCAGCTTCTGGGACTGATTCAGCCTTTTGGGACTGGTTCAGCTTTTGGGGCAGGCTCAGGTTTTGGGACTGGTTCAGCTTTTGGGGCAGGCTCAGGTTTTGGGGCTGGTTTAGGTTTGGGACTGGTTCATGTTTTGGGACCAATTCAGCCTTTTGGGGCTGGTTCAGCTTTTGGGGTTAGTTCAGGTTTTGAAGCAGGTTCAGGTTTTGGGGCTGGTCCAGGAATTTGGGGCTGGTTCAGGTTTTGGGACCGACTCAGCCTTTTGGGGCTGGTTCCCCCTTCAATTCCCGACTCCCCCCTTCCCCCATCCCCATTTCCCTTTGGCTCCGGCCGAAGCTGCTGCTTTGGACTGTTTGTGCCGGCGGAATTCCTGAAAATCCAGCCCTGGCCATCCTCCCCCAAACACTGGCCACTGTCATTACCTTTATTAGGGCCGTTGTGGCCAGTTCTTCCCAGCGTCCTGGAATCCGATGCCGTGATGCTGCTCCCCAGGGATCATTAGGCAGGAATCTCTTCATATTCACCAGGGGTGGATGAAAAGGTGACACACAACAATAATAATGAGTAAATTCTTACTCCTGAGCACCTTCAAAGTGCTGCAGCCTCTGGTTAATGCCCTCTCCCAGCCCCTGCCAGCGTCACCATGGAACCTGAGTAATCCCGGGAGTCATTAAGTCCGCGGGAAAAACAGCTCCGCGTTAATTATCCACATTTTTACAACTGGGGAAATGGGGGCACCGGCAGCTTCTTCGGTGATTTCCTCCCAACCGCAGCCCTGACTCACCTCGGCGAGGGGGGAAGGAGGGGGGAGCCCCAGCCTCGGGGATTCCAGGCGTTTTCCAGGCGGATTCCAGGACACCGGAGCTGCGCCGGGAGCATCCAGAGCCCGGGCGGGCTGAGGGGCAGCAAACACGGGGAGGGGGAAAAAAACAGCTTCTGCTCCCCCAAAAATCCGCACAGGGCAGAGGTTTTGATCCCGAACTGGCTGGATGAAGGATTTCCAGTGGATCAGGGAAGCAGCCGGAGCCCTGAGCCGGGAGGAGTGTGGGGACAACCCTCAGAGCCAGATTTTGGGGGCATCTCCCCTCCTGGTCCCGCTGTTCCCGCTCCCCTGGCAGGGCTGGGGGGGCTCCTGGGGGGTCAGAGGACACCTCACCCCTCTTGGGGACACTTTTTGGGGTGCAGGGAGGCCTGGGGGGGTCTGGGGATCTTCCTATCCCTGGGCCAGGAGGGGTGGGCAGGATCCCTGGGATTGATGGGTCTGTGGGTGGGAAAGGAATCCCACACTGGTGGTACCCAGGAATTCCATACTGGTTGGATCCAGGAATTCCATACTGGTGGTACCCAGGAATCCCATACTGGCTGTACCCAGGAATTCCATACTGGTTGGATCCAGGAATCCCATACTGGTTGGATCCAAGAATTCCGTACTGATTGATCCAGGAATCCCATACTGGTCATGTCCAGGAATCCCATACTGGTGGTACCCAGGAATTCCATACTGGTTGATCCAGGAATCCCACACTGGTCGTGTCCAGGAATCCCACTTTGGTTCTCTCCAGCAATCCCAGTCTGGTCAGAGCCAGCAATCCCACACTGGTATCCACAAATCCCACACTGGTCACATCCAGGAATCCCACATTGGTTGTATCCAGGAATCCCACACTGGTTGTATCCAGGAATCCCACACTGGTTGTATCCAGCAATCCCACCCTGATTGTAGCCAGGAATCTCACCCTGGTTGGATCTGGGAATCCCATACTGGTTGTACCCAGCAATCCCACACTGGGATCCACTGGTCACGTCCAGGAATCCCACTCTGGCTGTATCCAGTAATCCCTGGTTGTACCCACCAATCCCACACTGGGATCCACAAATCCCACACTGGGGATGTCCAATAATCCCACACTGGTGTCCACAAATTCTACAGTGGTCATGTCCAGCAATCCCACACCGGGATCCACAAATCCCACACTGGTGATGTCCAGGAATCCTGCTCTGGCTCTATCCACCAATCCCACCCTTCCTGTCCGCCCCATCCCATTCCCAGGCCGGGGGGTCTCCGGGAGCTGTGGAAGCTCCATCCCTGCCCATCCAGGCCCGGAGGAGCCCGCGGTGTCCCCGCTCTGTGCCGGGAATGCGGCCCCTGGAGCGTGTTCCTGGAGCCCTGGGGAAGGTCCCTGGATTCCAGCAGATCCCCTGATCCCTTCCCACTCCATGATCTCAGCCCAGATCATGTGGCACTGAGGACCAGCCACCTCTTGTCCCCAAGTGCCACCGGACCCGGGACAGACAAGCCCTGGGGAAGCAGCTTATCTGCGGGGAACTGGCACAGGAGGAGCAACAACTGGCTCCCAGTGCCAGCATTCCCAGGTCCAGAATTCCAGTAAAATACCGTGCCCAGGCAGAGCTGAGTCAGCCCTGGCCCCGCCAGACCCAGCTCCGATTCCCTGTGGATTTGGGGCTTGTCTCTCCCTGGCTTTCCCAATAAAAAGATGTTTCTGGAGCAGGCGGTGTTTGTCATCCTTCCCTCAGTGTTTGCCATCCTTCCCTCGGTGTTTTCCATCCTTCCCTCACTGTTTTCCACCCTCCCCTCCCCTCGGGGGTGCAGGGAATGACCTGGAGGAGCCCAGAGGCTCCGTGTCCCACGTGCCCCACTCTGGGCACACAGGCTGCCCCTCGTCCTGTGCCCAAAACCCCCCAGGGATGGACCTGGCAGGGGGGACCCCCTGTCACCTCTGGGAGGGTCCCCAGGGGCTGGACAGGCTCTTCCTCACCCCCCAGCCCTGCCAGTGCCACCCTGTCGCCGCGGTGTCACCTCTGAGTGACACCTCCCTCGGGGGCAAAGCGAAGGCAGCGGATGATGCAAACAAGGTAAAATCCAGGGGGATGGGGACTGGCAGCTCTCCGGAGGGTTGGGAGCCTCGGGATCCCGCAGGAGTGGCTCTGATTAATTCCCGGAGCAGCTGGAAAACAAGGAGAGCTGGGAAAGGCTGGGTCGGGGCAGGGGACAGTGTGGGGACACTGCTGGGAGCCTGAGTGGCTCCAGGCTGGGGGAGGGGGAGGACAACACGCTGGGGCCTCCTCATCCCTCCCCCTCCTCATCCCTTCCTGTCCCCGGCCCCTGGGGGACCCTCTGGGGTGACAGAGCCAGGCACTGTGTGTCCCTGCTGGGGACAGAGCTGCCACCTCAGCCCCAGCCCTGAGGAAGCCCCCGGGGCCACCCAGCTCGTGGGACCCCCGGGCCATTGTCACCAGTGCCACCACCTCTGTGGTGACCCATGCCAGCCCTGGTGTCCATCCCGGTGTCCATTCCAGTGTCCATCCCCAGTGTCCATTCCCAGTATCCATCTGTCCATCCCAATGTCCTTTACCGGTGTCCATCCCTGGTGTCCATCCCCAATGTCCATCCCTGGTGTCCATGCCAGTGTCCATCCCCAACGTCCATCTCCAATGTCCATCCCAGTGTCCATCCCAGTTTCCATCCCCAACATCCATCCCTAATGTCCAGCCCAGTGTCCATCCCAGCATCCACCCCAGTGTCCGTCCCTAATGTCCATCTTCAATGTCCATCCCAGTGTCCACCCCAGTGTCCATCCCAGTGTCCATCCCAGTGTCCACCCCAGTGTCCATCACCAGTGTCCATCCCACTGTCCATCCAAGTGTCCATCCTCAGTGTCCATCCCAGTGTCCATCACCAGTGTCCATCTCCAGTGTCCATCGCCAGTGTCCATCCCAGTGTCCATCCAAGTGTCCATCCTCAGTGTCCATCCCAGTGTCCATCCCAGTGTCCATCCCAATGTCCATCCCAATGTCCATCCAAGTGTCCATCCCAGTGTCCATCACCAGTGTCCATCTCCAGTGTCCATCCCAATGTCCATCCAAGTGTCCATCCCCAGTGTCCATCCCTAATGTCCATCCCCAGCATCCACCCCAATGTCCATCCCCAATGTCCATCCCTGTGTCCATCCCGGTGTCCATCCCAGCATCCAACCCCACTGTCCATCCCAGTGTCCACCTCCAATGTCCACCCCAATGTCCATCCCGGTGTCCACCTCCAATGTCCATCCCAATGTCCACATCCAATGTCCATCCCGGTGTCCACCTCCAATGTCCACCCCAATGTCCATCCCAGTGTCCACCTCCAATGTCCACCCCAATGTCCACGTCCAATGTCCATCCTGGTGTCCACCCCAATGTCCACCCCTAATGTCCATCCCAGTGTCCATCCTGGTGTCCATCTCCAATGCTCACCCAGCGCCCACCCCAGTGTCCATCCCCAATGTCCATCCCCAGCGTCCATCCCGGCGTCCATCCCACTGTCCACCCCTCCCGGCCGCACTCCGGCCGTGTCCCTCGGGGTCACCACCCAGTTCTAGGCCGGGCTCAGCCCGAGGCTTCAAAGCCGCCGCTCCGGCCTTGCCAAGCCCGGATCTCCCGGACCCACCGGTCGGGACCGGGACCAGCACCGTGGGCCGAGCCCCGGCCCTGTCACGGCCCCGTCACGGCCCCGAGGGGCCCCCAAATCACAGACGCGGCCCCGCACGTGCCGGGCCCGGGCCCCGTTCCCAGCGGGAGCCGGGCAGGTTTAAGCCGAGCCCTGAGCTCAGCCCAGAACTGGAGCAGCTCGTGGCCCCGGGCGGGTTTGGCTGGGCCGGGCAGGGCGGCCGGGCCGGCTCGGGCAGTCCTGGAACCTTCCGGAAGGGCTGAGCGAGGCCGCGGGGCAGGGACAGGGACATGGCACCAGGGAGGGGGGCATGGACGGGAGGGGGGCACAGCACAGAGTGGGGGTCACAGCACGGAGGGGGGGGAGCACAGCCAGGTTTTGGGGGTCACAGCCCAGGGTGGGGGTCACAGTCAGATATGGGGGTCACAGCACAAAAAGGGGGGGTCACAGCACAAAAAGGGGGGTCACAGCACAGAGTGGGGGTCACAGCCAGGTTTGGGGGTCAGAGCACAGGATGGGGGTCACAGCCAGGTTTGGGGGTATCAACCCGGATTGGGGGCACAGCACAGAGAGAGGGGGGCACAGCCAGGTTTGGGGGGCACAACACGGAGTGGGAGGCATAACCAGAGGTGGGGGACACAGCCCAGAGAGGGGGACACAGCACAGGGGTGGGGGGGTACAGCCAGGTTTGGGGGTCACCGCACAAAAAGGGGGGGGTCATAGCCCAGGATGGGGGTCACAGCACGGAGAGGGGGGTCCCAGTCCAGAATGGGGGTCACAGCCCAGGGTGAAGGGTACAGTCAGATATAGAGGTCCCAGCCCAGGGGGGGTCCCAACCCAGTGAGGGGGTTCCAGCCCCTCAAGGCCCTGGGCAGGAACAGCCCTCCCAGGGTGGTGCTGTGACCCCGGGGGCACCTGGGGACTTGGGGGGATCTTGGGGGTCCCTGGCTGGGGGATCACGTGGAGATGGGGGCAGTTAGGGGGGGGGGTCATGGGTGGCCATGTCTGTGTGTTCCCGTGTCCCTGTGCTCCCACATCCGTGTGCTCCCATGTTCATGGGTGTCCATACCATTGTGTTCCCTTGTCCCCATGTCCCTGTGTCCCCACATCCATGTGCTCCCATGTTCATGGGTGTCCACATCCATGTGTTCCCATGTCCCTGTGCTCCCACATCCGTGTGCTCCTGTGTTCATGGGTGTCCATGTCCATGTGTCCCCGTGTCCCTGTGTCCCCACATCCCCATGTCCGTGGGTGCCCATGTCTCCTGTGTGACCTCAAGGGACACGAGCAGGGACAGTGTCCCTGACCAGGGCTTCCCACGGGGCTGAGCCCCCCTGGTGTGACCCCAACCCCTGCTGCTGAGGGTCCCTGTCCCAGCTCCTCCATCCATCCATCCCTGTCCCTGTCCCAGCTCCTCCATCCATCCCCGTGTCCTTGTCCCCAAAAGTTCCATCCCTGCCAGTGTCCCTGTCCCCAAAAGTTCCATCCACCCTCATGTCCCTGTCCCAACTCTTCATCCACTGCCCAGTGTCCCTGTCCCACCTCCTCCATCCATCCCTGTCCCAGCTCCTCCATCCTGCACCATGTCCTTGTCCTAACTCCTCCCTCCACCCATCCATCCATCCCTGTCCCAACTCTTCCATCCATCCATCCATCCATCCATCCATCCATCCATCCATCCATCCATCCATCCCTGTCCCAATTCCTCCATCCATCCATCCATCCATCCATCCATCCCTGTCCCAGCTCCTCCATCCTTTGCCATGTCCTTGTCCTAACTCCTCCATCCCTCCCTCCCTCCCTTGCTCCCTTCCTCCCTCCATCCATCCATCCATCCCTGTTCCAATTCCTCCATCCCTCCCTCCATCCCTCCCTCCCTCCCTCCCTCCCTCCCTCCATCCATCCATCCCTGTCCCAGTTCCTCCATCCCCTGCCATGTCCCCATCCCTGTCCCCACACCGTGCCCCGTGGGCTCGGTGGGTGCCACTCTCCGTGCCCGCCGCCCCAGGGGGCAGGCCCGGAGGAGGGATCTGCTCGGCTTTAAGGAGGGATCTGCTGGATTTAAGCCCGTGCTCCAACCACACCTTTAAGCTCTTCCCAGCGTGTCCAGCCCCAAGCCCTCAGAACCCTTTCGGGATCCGCGGGGCCGCCGTGTCATCTCCCCCCCTTGGGTGCCCACCCCGGCCCCGTGCCCACCCTTATCCCACCCGGGGGTGCCGAGGGGGGGGGTCCCGTGCCCGCCGTGCCCCGCCGGGGTCGGGCTGGCCGCGCTCCCGCAGCCCCGGCCGGGCCTAATTAGGGGGTAGGAGCGGAGCGGGGCGGCATCGACGCCCAGCTCGGAGCCACTCACTCATGCCAAAGGCATCCTCCCCACGGGGAGGAGCGCCCCGGCCCAGCGTGTAAAAGGGCCCCGCGCGGCCCCGCTGCCCCGGCGTTCGGAGCCTTTCTCCTCCTCCTCCTCTTCCTCCTCCTCCTCCTCCTCCGCACGGCTGCAGCGGCATGGCAGGGCACGGCGCCAGCCTGCTCCTGCTCCTCGGGATCCTGCCAGGTACGAGCCGTGCGTCCCGGCTGGATCCCGGCGCTCGGGACGGATCCCGGTGTCCAGGATGGATCCCGGCGCTCGGAGAGATCCTGGTGCTCGGGTTGGATCCCGGTGTTCGGATGAATCTCGGTGCTTGGATGAATCCCGGTGCTCGGAGGGATCCCGGTGCTCGGGATGGATCCCGGTGTCCAGGAGGGATCCCGGTGCTCGGGATGAATCCCGGTGTCCAGGAGGGATCCCGGTGCTCGGAGAGATCCCGGTGCTCGGGATGAATCCCGGTGCTCGGATGGATCCCGGCGTCCAGGACGGAGCGGGTCCTGCCCCCGCACACCTTGAGCCGGGCAGGGGGCACCGAGCCCGCCGTGCCCCCCTTGGCACCCACAGGGTGTTGAACGACACCCCACCCCACCCCGGGCACCCCCGCGGGGGTTTGGGGCTGGGAGAGGGGTCCCTGCACCCCGCGGGTGCGGAGGGGGCTGCGGGTGTGGGGTCGGGATGTGTCAGGGCACAGGTTTGGGGTGCCGTGGGTCCCTGCCCCATCCCTGTCCCCATCTCTGTTCCCCACAGTTTGGGGGCTGCAGGTTTGGGACCAGGGCACAAGTTTGGGGTGTGATGGGTCCCTACCCCATCCCTGCTCCCTTCAGGTGGAGGGTTGCAGGTTTGGGGTCAGGAAGTGCTGCAGGTTTTGGGGCTCCAGGTGTGTCAGGGCAGAGGTTTGGGGTGCAATGGGTCTCTCCCCACAGTTTGGATGCTACAGGTGTGGGATCAGGGCACAGATTTGGGGTGTGATGGGTCCCAGCCCCATCTCTGTCCCCATCCCTGTTCCCCACAGATTGGGGGCTGCAGGTTTGGGACCAGGGTACAGGTTTGGGGTGTGATGGGTCCCAACCCCATCTCTGTCCCCATCCCTGCTCCCCACAGTTTGGGGGCTGCAGGTTTGGGGTGCAAGATGTGTCAGGGCACAGGTTTGGGCACAGTTTGGGGTGTGATGTGTCCCTGCTCCCCACAGGTTGGATGCTGCAGGTTTGGGATTCGAGGTGTGTCATGTTACAGGTTTGGGGTGTGATGGGTTTCTACCCCATCCCTGTGTCTGCTCTCCAGAGTTTGGATGCTACAGGTGTGGGATCAGGGCACAGGTTTGGGGTGCGATGGGTCCCAGCCCCATCTCTGTCCCCATCCCTGCTCCCCACAGGTTGGGGGCTGCTGGTTTGGGGTTCAAGATGTGTCAAGGCACAGGTTTGGGGTGCGATGGGTCCCAGCCCCATCCCTACCCCATCCCAGCCCCCCCACGTGTTGGGTGCTGCAGGACACAGGGTTGGAGGGTGCTCTCTGTGGGGTCAGAGGTGCTGTCTGTGGGGTCAGGTCACACTGTCTGTGGGATCAGATCACGCTGTCTGTGGGGTCAGAGGTTCTGTCTGTGGGATCAGAGGTGCTGGGTATGGGATAGGGGCACACTGTCTGTGGGATCAGAGGTGCTGTCTGTGGGATCAGGGGGTGCTGTCTGTGGGATCAGGGCACGCTGTCTGTGGGATCAGGGCACACTGTTTGTGGGATCAGGGCACACTGTTTGTGGGATCAGAGCACACTGTCTGTGGGGTCAGAGTTGCTGACTGTGGGGTCAGAGGTTCTGTCTGTGGGATCAGAAGTGATGTTTGTGGGATCAGGGCACACTGTCTGTGGGATCACTGTTTGCAGGATCAGAGGTGCTGTTTGTGGGATCGAGGCACACCATCTGTGGTGTCAGAGGTGCTGTCTGTGTGATCAGGGCACACTGTCTGTAGGATCCCTGTTTGTGGGATCAAGGGTGCTGTCTGTGGGATCAAGGCACACTGTCTGTGGGATCACTGTTTGTGGGATCAGGGCACACTATCTGTGGGGTCAGAGGTGCTGTCTGTGGGATCAGGGCACACTGTCTGTGGGATCACTGTGTGATCACTGTCTGTGGGATCAGGGGTGCTGTTTGTGGGATCACTGTCTGTGGGATCAAGGCACACTGTCTGTGGGATCACTGTCTGCGGGATCAGAGGTGCTGTCTGTGGGATCAGGGCACACTGTCTGTGGGATCACTGTCTGCGTGATCACTGTCTGTGGGATCAGGGGTGCTGTCTGCGGGGCCGGGGTGCCCCGGGGCACGGATTCGTGGTGCCAGCTGTGCCGTGCCCCCTCCCCAGGTCTCGTGCGGGCCGTCCGGATCCACGGGCAGGGCCGGGAGGAGCTGTACCTGGCCCAGGGTGACTCGGTGAAGCTGGGCTGTCCCTACGTCCTGGAGCCCGAGGACCACGGCCCCCAGGGCGTGGGCATCGAGTGGATCCAGATCACCCCCGAGCAGCCCGGCCCCGAGAAAGTGGTGAGGGAGGGCGCCGGGCACGGGGGGAGGGACTGGGGGGTGTTGGAGGGGTGGGGAGGGGGGGATGGAGCCCATCTGAGCAGACAGGGACAGGCAGGGGAGGTCTGGAAGGGCAGGGAAGGAGCAGGGAGAGTCTGGGAGTGCTGGCCTGGGAAGGAGCAGACAGGACAGGCAGGGACAGGCAGGACAGGTAAGGTCTGGCAGGGTAGGGAAGGAGCAGGCAGGATCTGGAAGTTCTGGGAATGGCAGGTAAGGGCCAGGCAGGATCTGGCAGGACAGGCAGGGCTGGGCTGGGGCGGGATGGAGCCAAGCTGAGCAAGCAGGACAGGCAGGACAAGCAGGACAGGCAGGACAGGGAAGGACAGGCAGGACAGGCAGGGCTGGGATGGTTGGGATGGGATGGGATGGGATGGGATGGGATGGGATGGGATGGGATGGGATGGGATGGAGCCCAGCTGAGCAGGCAGGACAGGCAGCGTCTGGCAGGGCAGGCAAGGCAGGGAAGGTCTGGCAGGGCAGGGATGGGACAGGACCAGGTAGGGTCTGGAAATGCCAGGCTGGGGAGGACCAGGCAGGACAGGCAGGGACAGGCTGGACAGGGAGGGAGCAGAGACAGGCAGGGATAGGCAAGGCAGGGAAGGACCAGACAGGAAGAAACAAGGACAGGCAGGGATTGGAGGCACAGGGAGGGAGCAGGGACAGGCAGGGACAGGCTGGACAGGGAGGGAGCAGGGACAGACAGGGATAGGCAAGACAAGGAAGGACCAGCCAGGGACAGTCACAGCCAGGGACAACCAGGTAGAGGCAGGGACAGGCCGGGACAGACAGACACAGGTAGGGACAGGTAGCTACAGGCAAAGACAGGTAAAGACAGGCAGGGACAGGCAGGGACAGGCAGGGACAGGCAGGGACAGGCAGGGACAGGCAGGCACCGCATCACCCCCCTCCCCACCCGCCCCTCCGCGCGCGTCCTCCCCAGTTCCCCCACCCCCCTCCCAGTGTCCCCCTGTCCCCACCGTCCCCGTCTGTCCCCGCGCAGTTCCTGTCGTACCAGGACCACCACGTGAACTACGGCGGCGGGTCGGGGCTGCGGGACCGCGTGGCCTTCGTGCAGTCGGACCCGGGCCAGCAGGACGCGTCCATCCGCCTCGCCGACCTGCGCGTCTCCGACACCGGCACCTACCAGTGCCGCGTCAAGAAGAACACGGTGGCCGTGCACGAGGTCATTGTCACCGTGCAAGGTGAGAGGGGACACGGCCCGGCCGCTCCCGGCGCGGCTCGGAGTGTCCCCTGTCCCTCCCCAGCGCGGGTGACCGCTGGTGGCACCGGCAGCGGCCGCTGTCCCCCTCCCCGGTGTCCCCTGTCCCGCTCCGAGGTGGCCCCCGGTGGCCCTGAGAGTGTCCCCTGTCGCCCTCCTGGGCGGCCCTGACAGGGTCCCCTGTCCCGGGTGTCCCCTGTCCCCCTCCCGGGTGACCCCCTGGTGGCACTGTCAGCGTCCACTGTTCCCCTCAAGGGTGGCTCTGATGGTGTCCCCTGTCCCGAGTGTCCCCTGCCCCTCTCAGAGATGACCGCTGGTGGCCCTGACAGTGTCCTCTGTCCCCTTCGCGGGTGATCCCTGGTGGCACTGTCAGTGGCCGCTGTTCCCCTCACGGGTGGCACTGAGGGTGTCCTTAACCCCTCCCAGTGTCTCCTGTCCCCTGTCCCTGACAGTGTCCCCCGTCCCCCTGGGTGTCCCTGATGGTGTCCCTGACCCCTCCCACTCCCCCCTGTCCCTGTCCCCTACCCCTGACAGTGTCCCCCATCCCCCTGGGTGTCCCTGATGGTGTCCCTGACCCGTCCCACTGCCCCCGTCCCTGTCCCCTGTCCCTGACAGTGTCCCCTGTCCCCCTGGGTGTCCCTGATGGTGTCCCTGACCCCTCCCACTGCCCCCTGTCCCCATTCCTGTCCCCGACCCCGTCCCCTGTCCCCTGTCCCCGTCCCCGTCCCCATGCTGACCGTCTCTCTCCCAGCAGAGAAGCCGGCGGTCCCGCAGTGCTGGAGCGAGGGGGAGCTCATCGAGGGGGGGTCGGTGCTGCTGCGCTGCTACAGCCGGGGGGGCACCTCCCCCCTGTCGTATCAGTGGGCAAAGCTGGCCGAGGGCTACGGGGGGGGCCGCCTGCCCTCGGGCACCATCCAAGGTGGGTGCGAGACCCCCCGGGGGGATTTGGGGATGTTTTGGGGGGTTCCCTGCCCTCGGGCACCATCCAAGGTGGGTGCGGGACACCCCCAGGGGATCTGGGGGGGGGGGGTTGGGGGGGTGTCTGCCCTCGGGCACCGTCTCAGGTGGGTGAGGGACCCCTGGGGGATTGGGGGGGGTCCCTGCCCTCGGGCACCATCTCAGGTGGGTGCAGGACCCCCCCGGGGGGCTCAGGGGAGG
Organism: Chiroxiphia lanceolata; assembly: GCF_009829145.1. NCBI lineage: Eukaryota > Metazoa > Chordata > Aves > Passeriformes > Pipridae > Chiroxiphia > Chiroxiphia lanceolata. The sequence goes on from NC_045665.1 coordinate 942,714, forward strand.
TTTGGGGGGTCCCTGCCCTCAGACACCATCCAAGGTGGGTGCGGGACCCCCCGGGAGGGTTTGGGGGGGTTTGGGGGGTCCCTGCCCTCGGGCACCATCCAAGGTGGGTGAGGGGGCTCAGGGGGGGTTTGGGGGGGTCCCTGCCCTCGGGCACCATCCAAGATGGGTGAGGGACCCCCCCAGGGGGGTTTGGGGATCCCTCACTGGGGGTGCATGTGTGGGGGGTGCACACGGGTAGGTGGGGGCTGTGTGTTCCCTGTGCTCCCACATCCCTGTGCTCCCGTGTCCGTGTGTGTCCATGTCTGTGTGTTCCCACATCCATGTGTTCCCATGTCCTTGTGCTTCACATCCGTGTGTTTCCGTGTTCACGTGTGTTCCCACATCCGTGTGCTCCCATGTTCGTGTGTGTCCATATCTGTGTGTGTCCATGTTCCCACATCCATGTGTTCCCATGTCCCTGTGTTCCCACATCCGTGTGTTCCCACATCCGTGTGTTCCCATGTCCCTGTGCTCCCACGTCCCTGTGTCCATGTCTGTGTGTCCATGTTCCCACATCCCTGTTCTCCCATGTCCCTGTCACCCACATCCAAGTGTCCCCATGTCCCCATGTCCCCATGTCCCCATGTCCCTGTCACCCGTGTCCGTGGGTGACCCTGTCTCTGTCCCCATGTCCCCGTCGCCCGTGTGTGTGCCCGGGCATCCGTGTCCCTCTGCTCCAACATCCGTGTGCTCCCGTGTCCCAGTGCCTCCAGGTAGGTGGGTGTCCCGTGTCCCCCTGTCTCCATGTCCCCCTGTCCCTGTGTCCCCATGTCCCCATGTCCCCATGTCCCCATGTCCCCATATCTCCATGTCCCTGCGCTCCTGCGTCCTGTGTCCCGTGTCTGTGTCCCCATGTCCCCATGTTCTCACATCCAAGCACTCCCGTGTCCCTGTGTCCCCCTGTCCCTGTGTGTCCCCATGTCCCTGTCACCTGTGTCCCTGTCCCCATGTCCCCCTATCCCTGTGTGTCCACGTCCCTGTGTGTTCATGCCCCTGTGTCCCTATGTCCCCGTGTCCCTGTGTGTCCATGTCCCCCTGTTCCCATCTCCCTCTGTGTTCCCATGTGTCCCCTGTCCCTGTGTGTCCATGTCCCTGTGTCCCCTGTCCCTGTGTCCCCATGTCCCTGTGTCCCCTGTCCCTGTGTGTCCATGTCCCTGTGTCCCCATGTCCCTGTGTCCCCTGTCCCTGTGTGTCCATGTCCCTGTGTCCCCATGTCCCTGTGTCCCCGTGTCCCTGTGTCCATGTCCCCCGTCCCTGTGTCCCACTCTCCCTGTGTCCCTGTGTCCCTGTGTCCCCGTGTCCCTGTGTCCCCCTGTGTCCCCGTGTCCCCACGTGCCCCTGTCCCTATGTGTCCACGTCCCCATGTCCCCCGTCTCTGTGTCCCTGTGTCCCCATGTGTCCCCATGTGTCCCCTGTCCCTGTGTATCATGTCCCTGTGTGTCCCCGTCCCTGTGTGTCCCCATGTCCCCCCGTCCCCCTGTCCCCCTGTCCCCCTGTCCCTGTGTCTCCACACGCGGCGTGTCCTCGGGTGCCCCCGAGGTGACAGTGCCACCCGTGTGTGTGTGTGTGTCCCCCCCCCAGGCCGTGCCCCGGGTGACCTCCTGATCCGCAGCGTGACCCAGATCCACGCGGGCACCTACCAGTGCCGTGTCACCAACCGCGTGGGGTACTCGGTGTGCCAGCTCACCCTCAGCCCCAGGCCTCGTGAGTGCCACCAGGGGGGACAAAGGGCATGGGGGGACACGGGGGGGACACGGGGGGACATGGGGGGACACGGTGTGCCAGCTCACCCTCAGCCCCGTGAGTGCCACCAGGGGGGACAAGGGACACAGGGGAGGGACAAGGGACATGGAGGGACACGGTGTGCCAGCTCAGCCTCAGCCCCGTGCCCCATGAGTGCCACCAGGGGGGACAAGGGACACGGGAGGTACTCGGTGTGCCAGCTCACCCTCAGTCCCAGGCCCTGTGAGTGCCACCAAAGGGGACAAGGGACACGGGAGGGACACGGGAGGGGCAAGGGGGAGACACGGGAGGACACGGTGTGCCAGCTCACCCTCAGCTCCGTGCCCTGTGAGTGCCACCAGGGGGACAAGGGACACGGCGGGGGACACCAGGGCTGGCACAGGGTGGCACTGGGGGTGTTTCTGGGGCTGGGATGCCACTTGTCCTGTCTCTGGGTGCCACTGGGGTGTGTCTATGAGTGTCAAGTGGCACTTAGGATGTCCCCCGGTGCCACCAGGGCTGGCTCTGGGTGGCACCGGGGGTGTCCCTGGTGGTGGGGTGACACCAGGGGTGTCCCAGGGTGGCACTGGGGTGTTCCTGGTGCCGGGGTGACAGTAGGGGTGTCCCATGGTGCCCCAGGAGTGTCTCAGGGTGGCATTGGGGTGTCTCAGGGTGGCACTGAGGTGTCCTCGGTGCTCTGGGGGTGTCTCAGGGTGGCACTGGGGTGTCCCTGGTGCCCCGGGGGTGTCTCAGGGTGGCACTGGGGTATCTCAGGGTGGCACTGGGGTGCCCCTGGTGCCCCGGGGGTGTCCCTGGTGCTCCGGGGGTGCCCCGGGGTGCCCGGGTGGCCGTGGGCAGCCGGCGAGGCCGGCGGTGACAGGCTGTGGTGGCGTGGCAGGCGGACGCCAGGCTGGCATCATCGTGGGCTCCATCCTGGGCTCCCTCCTCCTCCTCAGCCTCCTGGGGCTGCTCATCTGGGCACTGATCGCCCGCTACCAGCGCAAGGAGTGCCAGCGGGCCTGCAGCGACTGCAGGTGGGCACGGGGGGGACATGGAGGGGACACAGGGGCAAATGGGGGGGACACGGGGCCAGTGGGCACCCCAGAGTGTCACTGGGCACCACTGGGCACCACCGGGCACTGCTGGGCACCAGTGAGTCTCACTGGGCACCTCTAGGCACTGCTGGGCAGTCAGAGGCACCACTGGTCACCACTGGGCACTGCTGGGCACTGCTGGGCACCAGTGAGGGTCTCTGTGCACCACTGGGCACTGCTGGGCAGTCAGAGGCACCACTGGGCACCACTGGGCACTACTGGGCTCTGCTGGGCACCAGTGAATCTCCCTGGGCACTGCTGGGCAGCCAGAGGCACCACTGGGCACCACTGGGCTCTGATGGGCACTGATGGGCACCACTGGTGTCCAGTGGGCACCAGCGGGTGGCACTGGGTACTGCCAGGTACCAAGAGTGTGTGTCACCAGGTACAGATGGGTGGCACGGGTCACCCACGGTCCCCAAGGGGTGCTGAGGGGTGGCACCAGCTCCAGATGGGTGCCACAGGTCATTGATGGTCCCCAAGGGGTGCTGAGGGATGCCACAGGTCCCCAGAGGGTGCTGAGGGGTGGCACAGGACACTGATGGTCCCCAAGGGGTGCTGAGGGGTGTCACCAGCTCCAGATGGGTGCCACAGGTCATTGATGGTCCCCAAGGGGTGCTGAGGGGTGGTACAGGTCACTGATTATCCCCAAGGGGTGCTGAGGGGTGGCACAGGTCACTGATTATCCCCAAGGGGTGCTGAGGGGTGGCACAGGTCACCCATGGTCCCCAAGGGGTGCTGAGGGGTGGCACAGGTCCCCAGAGGGTGCTGAGGGGTACCATAGGACACTGATGGTCCCCAAGGGGTGCTGAGGGGTGGCACAGATCCCCAAGGGGTGCTGAAGGGTGTCACAAGTCCCCAAGGGGTGCTGAGGGGTGGCACAGGTCACTGATTGTCCCCAAGGGGTGCTGAGGGGTGGCACAGGTCACCCATGGTCCCCAAGGGGTGCTGAGGGGTGCCACAGGACACTGATGGTCCCCAAGGGGTGCTGAGGGGTGGCACAGATCCCCAAGGGGTGCTGAAGGATGTCACAAGTCCCCAAGGGGTGCTGAGGGGTGGCACGGCTCACCCTGACAGCCCCTTTCCGGGGTGTCCCCCCCCCTCCCCATTCCCGTCCCGCAGGAGCACCTCGGGTGACACGGTGCCCACCCGCGCGTGCAACGTGTGTGCCCACCACGGGTACTCCCCGCACGGCATCAGCTACCTGCAGTGCCAGCACGGCGACGGCGACGAGCGCGCGGCAGCCGCGCTGCTGTGCCAGGAGGGCATTCGCCACCAGGTCGCCTGTCCCGGGATCTGACACCCCCCCGGTGCCGGTGCCAGCCCGGCCCCGCGGGCACGGCGGGATTGAGGGCGGGAGAGACCCACCCTCCTCCCAAAAAAACCCGCCCCTCCCGCTCCCGGAACGCGTCGGGTTCCGTTGTTGGTTCTTTATTTGGGGGTTTGGCCCCTTTTTTTACGTGCGTCCCCCCCCCCCCCCCCCCCCACTTCACACATCGGGATCCCGGAGACGCTCCCCGGAGTCAGCTCAGATCCAAGAGAACATTCCCGTTGGATCCCAGGGAACATCCCAGAGACACCCCCCGGATCCCAGAGAATCCCCCGGGACCCCAGAGAACATCCCAGAGCTCCACCCCCCCTCGATCCCAGAGAACATTCCAGAGACCCCTCCTCGCATCCCAGAGAACCCCCCGGGACCCCAGAGAACATCCCAGCCCCCCCCCCCCCCCCCCCCGGGATCCCAGGGAATATCCCAGAGAATCCCCCGGATCCCAGAGAACATCCCAGAGCCCCACCCCCGGATCCCAGGGAATATCCCAGAGACCCCCCGGATCCCAGAGACCCCCGGGACCCCAGAGAACATCCCAGAGACCCCCCCCGGATCCCCCGGAACATCCCAGAGACACACACACCCCCCCGGATCCCAGGGAACATCCCAGAGAACACCCCCGGATCCCAGAGACCCCCCCGGATCCCAGAGATCTCCTCCCCAGCTCCCAAAGACTCCACACAGATCCCAGAGACCCCCACAGAGATCCCAGAGCCCCCCTCATGATCAGAGACACCCCCGAGCTCCCAGAGCCTCCCCCCAAGGATCAGAAAGACCCCCACACAGCTCCTAGAGCCCCCTCAGATCCCAGAGACCCCACACAGCTCCCAGAGCCCCCTCAGATCCCAGAGACCCCACACAGCTCCCAGAGCCCCCCCAGATCCCAGAGACCCCACACAGCTCCCAGAGCCCCCCCCCCCCAGACCCCAGAGTTCCCCCTGGATCCCAGAGAACCTTCCTGGATCCCAGAGCCCCTCCCAGACCCCCCCCCTCTGGCTCCCGGAGCCCCCCGTGTGTCCCCTCCAGGGTATTTTTTTGTCACCGGGTCGGGCCAGTCCCGAAGGGTCCCAAGAAGCCCCCGCCTGGTGCCCCCCTCCCCTGTGCCCCCCCACATTTCAGAATTGGGGTTTTTCGGGGGGGGGGGACGAGGCGCCGCCGGCACCAGGAATTGCGGTTTGGAACAAGGAAAACCAGGAAAACAAAACAAAACAACAACAACAAAAAAAGAAAAAAACAAGGGAAAAAAAAAAGGAAAGAAAGGCAAAGAAAATAAAATTGAAGCGAATTGAGAGGGGGTGTCGTGATGTGGGGACGGAGGGGAGACAGGGAGGGGACAAAGAGGGGGACGGGCGGGGACAGAGGGAAGAGGGGTGGGGACAGGGATGGGGACAGGACGGGGGACAGGGATAGGGACAGACGGAACAGGGATAGGGACAGACGGAACAGGGATGGGGACAGAGGGAACAGAGATGGGGACAGAGGGAATAGGGATGGGGACACGGGAGGAGGTAGAGAGGATGGGGATGGGGACTGGGGGGACAGGGACAGAGGGGACGAGGACAGGAGGGAGAGGGACAGAGGGGACAGGGACAGAGGGACAGGGATGGGGGGACAGGGACAGGAGGGACAGGGACAGAGAGACAGGGATGGGGGGACAGGGACAGGAGGGACAGGGACAGAGAGACAGGGATGGGGGGAGAGGGACAGGAGGGACAGGGATAGAGGGACAGGGACAGGAGGGACAGGGACAGAGGGGACGGGGACAGGAGAGACAGGGATGGGGGGACAAGGACGGGGGGACAGGGACACAGGGGGGACAGAGACAGAGGGGACAGGGACACGGGGGGACAGACAGAAGGGACGGGGACAGAGGAGACGGGGACAGAGGGACGGGGATGGGGGACAGGGACAGAGGGGACAGGAGGGGGACAGGAGGGACACAGGAGGGACACAGGAGGGACACGGGGGGACGGGGCGGGGGGCGGGACTAGCGGGACGGGGCGGTGCTTGTGGCAATGACGTCATTGCCCCGCCCCACCGGCAGGGCCCGTAAGGGCCGCCAGGGGGCGCCAAAGGGGGTTGCCTTGGAAACGGAACATGGCGGGGCAGGTGGGGGGGCCCGGGGGGTTAAACGGGGACAAACTGGGACAAACTGGGACAAATGGGGGGAAAAGGGGGACGGGGGGGGATGGAGGACGTGCGGGATATGGGGGGACATTGGGGGGCAAAGGGGGGACGTGGGATATGAGGGGGGTATAGGGGAACACTGGGGGACATGGGGGGACATGGGGGACATTGGGGGACACTGGGGGACATGGGGGGAGCCCGGGGGGGGGTCCTGGCTCTCACTACCCACCCCTCCATCCCCCCAGTACGAGGACGCCTTCAGGCCCCCCCGCATGCAGTGCTGGACCGTGCCCCGCCCCCCCCCCAAGGTACCCCTGGGACCCCCCCGGGACCCCCCCGGCCCGGGACTGGACCCCCAGGATCCCCCCGGGACCCCCCTCACTGTGGCCCAGCCCCTCCTTGGACCCGCAGGACCCCCCCAGTTCGGACCTGGACCCCTCTGGGACCCCCCAAGTCCCAGCCTGGACCTCCCCTGAGACCCCCAAGTCCCAGCCTGGACCCCCTTGGGATCCCCTCAGTCCCAGCCCGGACCTCCAGACCCAGAGGACCCCCCTCGGCCCCATCCCAGACCCTCCCTGGGACCCCAGGACCCCTCCCAGCCCACCCCAGACCCCCCCCTAATCCCAACCCCCCCAGAACCCCCCTCACCCCATCCCAGCCCCTCGGGACCCCCCTCACTCTATCCCAACCCCCCCTTACCCCAATCTCAGCCCCCTGGGACCCTCCTAGCCCCCACCCCACCCTCCCGGGACCCCCATTCACCCCCTCACCCCCCCCCAGCTGCCCCGCCCGGACCCCCCCACCCAATTCATCGCCGACGACCGCGGGCACCTCCTGCCCGGCATTCCCAGATCCCAAGTGAGTCCCGCGGGATTTGGGGGGAGACAAAACCCCCCTGGGGGAAGAGGGTGGGGGCACCGGGACCCCCCACCCTCCCTGTGCTCCCCCCCCTCACCTCAGGTGTCGCCGTGGGGGACGTTTTTGGGCACGTGGGAGATGCCCCCCCGCATCCCCCCGCCCCGGCTGGACCTGACATCCCGCTCGGCCGGTCCCGCTTCCCGGATTATCCAGAGCCAGCCCCCGATCCTGAGCCGGGTGTGCAACGGGATCCGCATCCACGTCACCGGCAAGGTGGGAACACCGGGGACCACCCCCCAAAAACCGCGGGGGGGGGGGAGAGGGGGAAACAGGGAGGGGGGAAACAGGGAGGGGGGATTTGGGGATAAAGGGGGAACAGGAATGGGGGACACAGGGATGGGGGATTGGGGAATAAAGGGGGATATGGGGATGAGGGATTGGGGGATAAAGGGGAAACAGGGATGGGGGATTGGGGGATAAAGGGGAAACAGGGAGAGGGGATTTGTGGATAAAGGGGGACACGGGGATGGGGGATTCAGGGATAAAGGGGGATATAGGGATGAGACATTCAGGGATAAAGGGGAAACAGGGATGGGGGATTGGGGAATAAAGGGGGATATGGGGATGGGGGGATTTGGGGATAAAGGGGAAACAGGGATGGGGGATTGGGGAATAAAGGGGGATATGGGGATAGGGGGATTTGGGGATAAAGGGGAAACAGGGATGGGGGATTGGGGGATAAAGGGGGATATGGGGATGAGGGACAAAAATGGGGGATATGAGGATAAAGGGGGATTGGAGAATAAAGGGGGATTTGGGGATGAGGGGGGATTTGGGGATGGGAAACAGGGATGGGGGACTGGGGGATAAAGGGGGTTGGGGGATAAAGGGGGATTTGGGGATGGGGGAAACGGGTTGGGGGATTTGGGGATGGGAGACTTGGGGATAAAGGGGGACATGGGGATGGGGGCATTTGGGGATGGGAGACAGAGATGGGGGATTTGGGAATAAAAGGGGAGCAGGGCTGGGGGATTTGGGAATAAAAGGGCAACAGGGATGGGGATTTGGGGCAGAGCTCCCTGGATGTGGACCCCAGGGGCTCCCTGGCCCCATGTCCCCTCCCCAGGGACCCCCAGGTGACCCCCCTGACCCCCCCCCTTTCCATCCCACAGTTCCAGGAGCCTCGGCAGGCACAGCCTCCCAGGGAACCTTCTGGAAAGACCCAAGGGACGGACCCATCCCAAAATCCATCCCAAAATCCCCCCCCGAGCCCTCCCAGCTCCTGAGCTTTGCTGTCTCTGTGTCCCCCCCCCCAAAAAAAACCAACCCCCAGGCTCTTGGGGGAGGGCACAGGAGGGGCTGCAGCCTTTCCCTTTCCCAAAAAAGAAGGGGGAATAAAGCCTGGGAAGTGCAGGAAATCACGGGATTAAATGCAAATCCACTTGGGATTTGGGGCTGTGCTTCCTCCTCTTCCTCCTCCCTGATCCCCAATTAACAGCGGGGGTTTCATTGGGAAGGGAGGAGGAGGAGGGATGGGATGGGGTGGGATGGGATGGGATGGGATGGGATGGAGAGAATAGGGATGGGATGGGATGGGATGGAGGGAATGGGGTGGGGTGGGGTGGGGTGGGATGGGATGGGATGGGATGGGATGGGATGGGATGGGATGGGATGGGATGGGATGGGATGGGATGGGGTGGGATGGGATGGAGGGAATGGGGTGGGGTGGGATGGGAACAGGGATGGGATAGGGTGGGATGGGATGAAACTCCTGCCACCCCATGTCCCAACAGGAAAGTCAGAACTGCCCTTTCCCCAAAGGTTCCAAATCACCCCAATTTGCCCCCAGAACTGGCCTTGGCTCCTCCCAGACCTGCAAACTGTTGGATTTTCCATGTTTTTCCACACCAGGCCCCTCTGGGAAGCAGCAATTCCCCGAATCCCAAGGGAGAGGTGTGGGACACAGGACACGCTCGGGGTGGAGGGTCAGAGCTGCTTTATTCCAGAGGGGACAGGAAAAACCGCTTCCCAACAGGGAAAAACTGGGAATTTTCGCTCGCAGGGGGTTCCAAAAGTGGCCGAACTGTGGGATTTTCAGGGATGAGGGGCAGGAAAAAACCGCTTCCCAATGGAAAAACTGGGAATTTTCACTCGCAGGGGGTTCCAAAAGTGGCCGAACTGTGGGATTTTCAAGGATAAGGGGCAGGAAAAAACCGCTTCCCAATGGACAAACTGGGAATTTTCGCTCCCAAAGCGGCTGAACTGCGGGATTTTCAGGGCTGAGGGGCAGGAAAAAACCGCTTCCCAATGGAAAAACTGGGAATTTTCGCTCCCAAAGCGGCTGAACTGCGGGATTTTCAGGGCTGAGGGGCAGGGATGGAGGATCGGGGCGGTGTCACCTGTCCCCCACCCCCTCCCGGGTCCCCTCAATGGGGCTCCTTGTGCTGCTCCCACTCACGTTCCCAATCCCGTGGCCCTGGGGACACAGAGTCACCATTGTCCCCAAGGTGGGGACAGGCGGGGACAGCCCCTGGCGGGCGAGGGGGGGGGGAAGGGGGCAGGAAAAGCAGCTCCGGCCATTCCAGGGGATTTTACGGGGGAAGGAAGCGCCGCCTTCCCCGGCGCGCTCCGGGAGGGCGGGGCGGGGCCGGCGCGGCATTCCCGGCATTCCCAGGATTCCCGGCGGGCGCTCAGAGGGCGGCGAGGGCGGCGGAGGACGCCAGGGACAGCGCCAGCACCGCCACCCCCGACTGGGTGACCTGCGGCAGCCGCAGCCCCTTGCCCAGGTCCCAGGCCTGTGGAACACCGGGAAGACATTCCCTGGGATCGGGGGACACCAGGTGCCCCATTCCCACCCCAAAGGCACAGTCCCAGTCCCAGGACACTCATCAGGTGCTCCATTCCCATTCCAAGATGTCCCATTCCCGTCCCAAAGGCCCATTCCCACCCCAGGTTCCCCATTCTCCCCCCCAGCCCCTCACCAGGTGCCCCATTCCAATCCCAGTGTCTCCCATTCCCATCCCAATGTCTCCCATTTCCATCCCAAGTGTCCCATTCCCATCCCAATGTGCCCATTCCCACCCCAAGTGCCCCATTCCCATTCCAAGTGCCTCATTCCCACCCCAAAGACACATTCCCAGTCCCAGGCACTCACCAGGTGCCCCATTCCCTATCCAAGGTGTCCCATTCCCATCCCATTCCCAGTGCCAGAACACTCATCAGGTGCCCCATTCCCATCCCAATGTTTCCCATTCCCGTCCCAATGTGCCCATTCCCGTCCCAGGTACCCAGTTCCAGTCCCAGGCACTCACCAGGTGCTCCATTCCCATTTCAAGATGCCCCATTCCCATTCCAAGATGCCCCATTCCCATCCCAAAGGCCCATTCCCACCCCAGGTTCCCCATTCTCCCCCCAGCCCCTCACCAGGTGCCCCATTCCCATCCCAAGTGTCCCATTCCCATCCCAACGTGCCCATTCCCATCCCAAGTGTCCCATTCCCATCCCAATGTGCCCATTCCCATCCCAAGTGTCCCATTCCCATCCCAATGTGCCCATTCCCATCCCAAGTGTCCCATTCCCATCCCAATGTGCCCATTCCCATCCCAAGTGTCCCATTCCCATCCCAATGTGCCCATTCCTATCCCAAGTGCCCATTCCCACCCTAAAAGCACATTCCCAGTCCCAGGCACTCACTAGGTGCCCCATCCCCTATCCAAGGTGCTCATTCCCATCCCAAGTGCCCCATTCCCATTCCAAGGTGCCCCATTCCCATCCCAGGTGCCCCGTTCCCGTGCCAGCCCCTCACCAGGTGCCGGATGCCGTTCCAGGTGTGGTAGGAGAGCGGGAATGCCAGCAGGAACTTGGCAGAGCAGAGCAGGGCGGGGCCGAGGCTCAGGGCCCTCACCTGGGCCAGGTAATGGGGGAAGGACTCCGGGAGCAGGAGGGCAGCCAGGCCGAACAGGGACACACCTGGGGGACACCTCGGGGTCAACCCCTGCCCTGGTACCCCCTGGATACCCCCTGGGGTCCCACTGTGGTGACACAGCCCAGGCCACCCCCTGGATCTGCCAGGACCCAAACAGAGCTGGCCCCAGCCCTGACGCCCCTCTAAGGACCCCCAGACTTTAGATGTCCCAGGGATGTCCTGCTGTGTCCCATCATGTCCCAGGAGTGTCCCATCGTGACCCAGGGGTGTCCCAGCATGTCCCAGGAGTGTCCTAGGGGTGTCCCATCATGTCCCAGGGGTGTCCCAGCATGTCTCAGGGGTGTCCTGGGGTGTCCCATCATGTCCCAGGAGTGTCCTAGGGGTGTCCTGGGTTGTCCAGGGAGTATCCCACAGGTGTCCCACCATGTCCCAGGGGTGTCCATTCATGTCCCACCATGTCCCAGGGTGTCCCAGGGGTGTCCCACCATGTCCCAGGGGTGTCCAGTCACGTCCCATCACGTCCCAGGAGTGTCCTGGGGTGTCCCAGAATGTCCCAGGGGTGTCCCAGGGGTGTCCCAGGGGTGTCCTGGGAGCATCCCAAGGGAACCCCATCATGTCCCAAGGGTGTCCATTCATGTCCCATCGTGTCCCAGGGGTGTCCTGGGTTGTCCTGGGAGTATCCCAAGGGTATCCCACCATGTCCCGGGGGTGTCCCAGGGATGTCCTGGGGTGTCCCACCATGTCCCAAGGGATGTCCTGGGGTGTCCCACCATGTCCCAGGGGTGTCCTGGAAGTATCCTGGGTTGTCCTGGGAGTATCCCAAGGGTGTCCCACCATGTCCCAGGGGTGTCCTGGGTTGTCCTGGGAGTATCCCAAGGGTGTCCCACCGTGTCCCAGGGGTGTCCAGGGATGTCCCCTTGTGCCCCACCCCACCCCAAACACCCACCCAGGCTGAGGGCGATGCCGGTGCCGCGGTGGGTGATGGACATGGCCATGGGCAGGGACCACCTGGAACGGGAAACACACGGAGTTATCCCGGAAACACACGGAATTATCCTGGGAACATGCGGAGTTATCCCGGAAACACGTGGAGTTATCCCAGAAACACACAGAGTTACCCCGGGAACATATGTTGGGGTGCCCTGGGTGCCCAGGTGATTTAGGGGTGCCCAGAGGTGCCCCAGGATGATCTAGGGGTGCCCAGGTGATTTTGGGGTGCCCAGGGGATTTAGGGGCACTCAGAGGTGCCCCAGGATGATTTAGGGGTGCCCAGGTGAGGGGACCCAGGTGAGGGTGCCCAGGTGACATGGGGGTGCCCCAGGTGGATTTAGGGGTACCCAAGGGTGCCTCAGGATGATTTAGGGGTGCCCAGGTGGTGTTGGGGTGCCCAGGTGATTTAGGGGTGCCCAGGTAAGGTTGGGGTGCCCAGGTGAAGTACCCAGGTGATTTTGGGGTGCCCAGGTGATTTTGGGGTGCCAGGGGTGTCTCACTTGTAGATGGTGACATGAGGGGACAGGGGCCGGTTGGACTTGGTGTTCTTCTCCCAGAAGCGACTCATCTCCTCCCTGGCCGTGGTTCCCATCGGGATAACACTGGGAAAACAGGGATACAAGGCGTGGGGGGCTCTGAAATCCCACCTCACACACCCTGAGAAGGTGCCCCCTGCTCCAAGGAAAGCCTTGGAATCGACTCTTCCCACCATTACCCGGGAATTACCGACTCTGGGAGCCCCAGAGGAGCGAAAAAAACAAGGAATTCTCCCCAATCCCAGCAGTGGGAAGAGCAAAAAAATGGGACTGGAGGCGGGGGGGGGGATCCTGGAGACGCAAGAATTGAGGCAAAAAATATCCCTTGGATGGATCCTTCCAAGGAAGAACTTAAGCCCAGTTGCTCCCAGGCTCTCCCAGTTGTTCCCAGTAACTCACTGCTGCAGGGACAGGCCAGGTCCCAGCCGGGCCAGGAGGCAGCGCCGCCCCAACCCCCTGGAAAAGAAGAGAGAAAAGGGTTGGGAATGACCTAAAAAGGGGGACGCGGGGTGACACAGGGGGGGTGTGACACAGCCGGGGATGGATTGGGGTGACACGGGGGGGTGGAAGGGGGGACACGGGAGGGGTTTGGGTGGGGACACGGGGGGAAGTGCCGGTGGTGACAGCCCCTCCGACCGCCGCGTCCCCCTGTCACACGCCGTGACCCTCCATGTCCCACAAACCCCTCCAATGTCCCCACGAACCCCTCCAATGTCCCCCCGTCCCCCTCCGGTGTCACCTCAGCGCCAGCGCCGCCATCTTGCAGCCGCCGCGCCGGAAGCGGCCGTGACGCAACTTCCGGTCCACGGCGCGTGCGCGGAGGAGACGAATAAAAATCGGATAAAAACGGGATAAATCGGGATAAAAATGGGATTAAAGTGGGGTAAAAACTGGGGTAAAAATGGGATAAAAACGAAGTAATAATGTGATAAATCGGGGTAAAACCGGGGTACAGCTGGATAAAACCGGGGTAAATCGGGGTAAAAATGGGGTAAAATGGGATTAAAATGGGCTAAAAATGGGATTAAAGTGGGGTAAAAGCGGGGTAAATTGGGGTAAAAACGGGATAACACCGGAATAAAAACGCGATAAAACCTGGAGAAATCGGAACTAAATCTGAGATAACGCTGAGATAAACCTGGGATAACACCAGGATAACATCCAGGATAAAACCTGGGATAAAGCCCCGGGACTTTCTGGAATAAAACTGGGATAAATTCGGGAGAAACGCCCTCCAAACTCCCCCCCAAAAATCCCCGAAACACCTCTAAACCTCCCCACCCCCCACAAAACCCCACAAAACCGCCCCAAACCTCACTCAAAGTCCCCCCAAAGCCCCCAAACTCCCTAAAAAAATCCTCAAAACCTAGAAATCTACCCAAAACCACCTAACACCTCCCTAACCCCCCCAATCAAAAAAAAAAAAATCCCCCCCAAATCCCCCTAAAACCACCCCAACCCCCCCAAAAATACCGAAGACCCCGCAAATCCGCCCCAACGGCTCCAAAATCCCCCAAATCCCCCCCCAAAAAAACCCTAAAATCCCCCAAATCCCCCCCAAAACTCCCAAATCCCCCCCAAAATCCCCCCCTAAAACCACCCCATCCCCTCCCAAATGCCCCCTAAAATTCCCAAATATCCTCCAATGTCCCTCCCAAATCCGTAGTTTCCCGTCCCCCCCGAAATCCCATATTTTCCCTCCAAATCCCGAGTTTCCCCCCCCCCAAATTCCTGGTTTCCTCCCAACCCCAAATCCCGAGTTTTCCCCCTAAATCCCAGTTTTCCCTCTAAATCCCGAGTTTCCCCTCAAGTCCCTGTTTTCCCCCTCAAATCCCAAGTTTCTCCGAAATCTCTCTTTTCCCCCCAAATCTCTCTTTTCCCCCCAAGTCCCTCTTTTCCCCTCAAATCCCAGTTTCCCCCAAAATCCCTGTTTTCCCCTCAATCCCTCTTTTCCCCCCAAATCCCAAATATCCCCCAAAATCCCTCTTTCCCCCCCAAATTCTTTTTTTCCCCCCAAATCCCTCTTTTCCCCTCAAACCCCGTTTCCCCCCCAATCCCTCTTTTCCCCCCAAATCCCAGTTTCCTCCAAAATCCCTCTTTTCCCCTCAATCCCTCTTTTCCCCCCAAATCCCTCTTTTCCCCCCAAGTCCCTCTTTTCCCCTCAAATCCCCATTTCCCCCAAAATCCCTCTTTTCCCCTCAGTCCCTCTTTTCCCCCCAAATCCCAAATATCCCCCAAAATCCCTCTTTACCCCCCAAATCTCTCTTTTCCCCTCAAACCCCCTTTCCCCCCAAATCCCTCTTTTCCCCCCAAACCCCGTTTTCCCCCCAAATCCCAAATCCCAAATCCCCCCCCCCAATCCCAAATTTCCCCCCAAATCCGGGGGGGGTTCCCCCCACACTGGACGCCCGCGGGGACACCCCTGGGGACACCGCGGGGTGACCCAGGACGGGAGGGGACACGCGAACCCCCCCCCCCCGCTCAGGCGCCACCGGGTGCCCCCCGGGGACAAAGGGGGGGCCCCGGGGGTGGGACACGTCCCCCCTCGTGTCCCGGTGTCGCATTCCTGCCCCGCCGCCCCCGCCGCACCGGGAATGCGGCGGGACAAAGGCCACAGTGTCGCCGTCCCCCTCCCGGCCCTAAATGTCCCCTTTGAGCGCCCCCCCGGGTCCCCCCCCGCCGCCGGCGCCCATTGGCCGGGCTTTGGGGGTGCAGCCGCCGCGGGGCCACCCTAAAACCCCGCGCCCGTGCCCGTGTCCCCTCCGTGACGGGCCACCATGTCCCCGCGGGCCACCCGCCGCCTCCTGCTGCTCGCCGGGCTCGTCGCGGCGCTGGGTGAGGCGGGCACGGCGACAGGGACAGGGGACAGGGGACAGGGACAGGGGACAGGGTCCCCAAAGCGGGCTGGGGGGGTGTTGCCGGACCCTTTTTGGGGGTGGTCGTGGGGCTGGGGGCCACCCCCGCGGGGGTTGGGGACTGTCCCCCCAGCCGGGCATGGGGGGGCGGGCGTGTGGCACTGTCACCGCGCTGCGGGGAGCGCCTGTCACCTCCCTGGGGACAGACGAGAGGTGCCACACCCGGCCCTGCCGCTGTCACCGGCGGGCACAGAGGGTCCCAGTGCCTGTCACCTCCCTGGCGACACGGGGGGGGGGGGAATATTGGGGCACCTGTCACCTCCCTGGGGACAGGTGGGAGGTGCCACACCCGGCCCTGCCGCTGTCACCGCGCTGCCAGGAGGGTCTCGGCGGCTGTCCCCTCCCTGGGGACACCGAGGGGGGGGTGACACTGTCACCGCGCTGCGGGGAGCGCCTGTCACCTCCCTGGGGACACGGCGGGATAGTGACACTGTCACCGCAATGCCGGGTGGGTCCCAGGGCCTGTCACCTCCCTGGGGACAGAGGGGAGGTGCCACACCCAGCCCTGCCGCTGTCACCGCGCTGCCAGGAGGGTCCCAGCAACTGTCACCTCCCTGGGGACACGGAGGGGGGGTTGGTGTACCTGGTACCGCCCTGGGGACACCGAGGGAGTGGTGACACTGTCACCGTGCTGCCAGGAGGGTCCCGGCGCCTGTCACTTCCCTGGGGACAGACGGGAGGTGCCACACCCAGCCCTGCCGCTGTCACCGGCGGGCACAGAGGGTCCCGGTAACTGTCACCTCCCTGGGGACAGGGGAGGGGGGGACCTGGGGCACCTGGCACCACCCTGGGGACACCGAGGGGGAGGTGACACTGTCACCGCAGTGCCAGGAGCTCCCTGGGGACAGACACTGGGGGTGCTGGGTGCCAGCCCTGCCCGTGTCACCGGCCAGCGGGACACTGTCCCCTCCGAGCCAGCCGTGGGGACACCGCCGCTGTGTCCCCCCTGCCCGCGCTTTGGTGACACCTCCCGTGGCGCGGGGGGGGGTGGGTGTGTGACGGGGTGTGACGGGCGTGTGCCCCCCCCAGGAGTGTCGCCGGTGTCGCCGATCCACGTGTACACCCCGCGGGAGGTGTTCGGCACCGTGGGCTCGCGGGTCACCCTGTCCTGCAGCTTCTGGTCCAGCGAGTGGATCTCCGAGGACATTTCCATCACCTGGCACTTCCAGGCCGAGGGCTCCCGCGACAGCATCTCCGTGAGTGTCCCCAGCTGTCCCCAACTGTCCCCAGCTGTCCCCACCGCGTCCCCAGCGTGTTCCCGACGTGTCTCCAGTGCCCGCCGTGTCCCAGCCCCAGCTCCAGAGGACAGTCCCTTCCCTGCGGGTGGCACCGTGTCCCCTCACACCGTGGTGACACTGGGGTGTCCCCAACGTGTCCCCAGCCCCAGTACCCATCATGTCCCAGCCCCAGCCCCAGAGGACAGTCCCTTCCCTGCTGGTAACACCGTGTCCCTTTGTGCTTTGGTGACACTGGGGCGTCCCCAACGTGTCCCCACAGTGTCCCCAGCCCCAGTGCCCGCCGTGTCCCAGCTCCAGCCCCAGAGGACAGTCCTTTCCCTGCGGGTGACACCGTGTCCCCTCACACTCTGGTGACACCGGGGTGTCCCCATGATGTTCCCTTGTCCCAGTGCCCACCAGATCTCAGTGCCAGTTGTGTCCCCTCGCTCTTTGGTGACACTGGGGTGTCCCCATGGTGTCCCCACAGTGTCCCCAGCCCCATCAGGACGGCCCCTTCCCTGCGGGTGACGCCGTGTCCCCCACACCGCGGTGGCACCTTGGGGACATCTCCACGAGCATCCCCGGCGCTCCCGTGGCAGCCCCTTCGTGACGCCCCCTCTCCAGGGCGGGACGGGGGTGGGGTCACCCTGCCAACCCCCCCCCCAGCGCGATGTCACCTCTGTCCCTGTCCCCCGGGCAGATCTTCCACTACGCCAAGGGCCAGCCCTACATCGATGACGTCGGGAGCTTCAAGGAGCGCATGGAATGGGTCGGGAACCCCCGGCGCAAGGACGGATCCATCGCCATCCACAGCCTGGAGCCCACCGACAACGGCACCTTCACCTGCGACGTCAAGAACCCCCCGGACATCGTGGGCAAGTCCTCGCAGGTCACCCTCTACGTCCTCGAGAAAGGTACGGGGCCAACGGGGCGCCCTCCCTGCCCCACTGGCAGCGGGGGGACACGGTGCCACTGTCCCCTCAGTGCCCACCCTCTGCCGGGCTTGACACGGTGCCACTGTCCCCTGCCCGCTACCGAGGGGTGACACGGTGCCCCTGTCCCCGCAGTGCCCACCCTCTGCTAGAGGGTGACACGGTGCCACTGTCCCCGCCCCGCTACCGAGGGGTGACACGGTGCCCCTGTCCCCGCAGTGCCCACCCGTTACGGCGTCGTGCTGGGCTCGGTGATCGGCGGGGGGCTGCTCCTGGTGGCCGTGCTGGTGGCCCTGGGCTATGCCATCCGTTTCTGCTGGCTGCGGCGCCAGGCGGTCCTGCAGCGGCGCCTGAGGTGAGCCCCGACCCCCCCCCGCCCCCCCAAAACTTGGGGGCAAACCCGCCGCACACCCCCTGAACCGCTCTTTGCCCCCTTTTTTTTTTTTTCCTTCTCCCCCAAATTCCAGCGCCATGGAAAAGGGGAAGCTGCAGCGCTCGGCCAAGGACGGCTCCAAGCGCAGCCGCCAGGTGAGCGCCCAGGGGACGGGGGGCGGCCGGGGGGGACCCCCTGCTCCCTTTGGGGTGGGAGGTGAAGCCCCCCCCGTGTCCCCGCAGGCCCCCGTGCTCTATGCCATGCTGGACCACGGCCGCGGCGCCAAGAAATCCAAGGGCGCGCCGGGAGACTCCCGCAAGGATAAGAAATAGCGGTTGGAGAAGGGCACCGAGGGTCCCCCCGGGGCGGGCGCCGGGGACCCCCGGAGACCCCCCCCCAAAGTCATCATGACCATCGAGATGGAGCTGCGGGGGGAGGGGAAGGCCGAGGCCGCCGCCGCCGCCCCCCCGCCCCCCGCCCGCTCCCCCAGCAAGGGCAGCCTCGGCAGCGCCCTCAGGAACATCCTCAAGCCCAATTCGGGGGGGACATGACCCCCCCCTCCCCCCCAGACCCCTCCCCAGGCTCGGGACCCGGCGAGGAGCGGGGTGTGGTCCTCGCCGCGGGTCCCCCCTACCCCCCCGGCCTTGGGGACACGCCGGGGGTCCCCCCGCGCCGCCCCGCAGCCCCTCGGGCGGTGCCGTCCCTGCGCGGAGGGAATTCCTCTCTCTCTGGGAACACAAAGCCACCACCGGCTTTTGGGGGGCTGTCCCCCCTCCCCGGGGGACCGTGTCACCCCTGTCACCCGCCCGGGGGGTGGGTGTCTCTTTTTTCCCCCCCGTTTTCCTCCTTTTCTGGCCGTTTTCTCGTCTCTCCCCGCGACCGACCCCGAATGACGTCGCGGGGTGGCCCCCGCCCCGTCGCCTTTGTCCCTCTCCTGTCGCCCCCATTAACCCCCCCGGCCCATAACCCCCCCCCAGAGCCCATAACCCCCCCCCCCAAAGCCGGCCGGAGCCCCGTGGGGGGAGGCGAGGCTGCGGCCGGGCGGGGGGCTCTGCCCATGCCCACCCACCCACCCCGCGCTCAGGCACCGCTCCCCCCTCGACGTGTTTTTCTACGCCCTGTCCTTGTCCCCTCCGTGTCCCCGCGGTGCCATTAATAAAACTGACATCTCCGGGACCCCCCGTGTGTGTCCCCCCCGCCTGTCACTGTTTTTTGAGGGGGGGGGAGCTGGTCTGGAATGGGCTGAGCCCTCACGAACTCATCGCACGGAGCTCCCACGGGACGTCGCCGGGACCCTCAGGAGGGACGCGGTGGCTCGAGGGCGACCTGGTGGCACCGCAGGGACCCCCCCCCTCAGCCGGGGGAGCTACCCCGAGCCCCCCCCCCCGATTCCCCCATCAGCCGTTAATTAAAGCTCATTTCATTAACACCGAGGCCAAGGCTTAGGTGCCCGGGGGGGGGGTGGTGCGATTTGGACACGGGCTGCCCGTGCACTGGAGCAGACTGGGAATTCTGGTTCCCACATGGAAAACCGGGATGGAGGCTCCCCCCTTCCCCCGGGAATAATTGTCCTTTCCCTAATAAGTCTGTGCAGCCCGACCCCGCCGTGTCCCCTGGGCCCTGCCCACGGTCACTGTTTTTCTTTCCAAGGAGCTATTTCTGGGTCTCCCCGCCGGATCCCGCCATTCCCGAGCCCCCCTGCGGGCAAAACCCCCTGGAATTCGGGTGTAAAAACTCCCGACAGTCGCTTAATTTTACACCCCCCCCACACACCCACTTTTCTCTGGTCCCCGGCCGCTCTCGGCTCTCCCGGGGCGGGGGGGGCTGAGACCCGGCGGGTGATCAATTAACGGGAATCCCGTTGGAAAAGCCCCAAATCGGGGCGTGACGGGAGATTTGGGGGTGACGGAGCCGTTCCCAAACAAGGGGGGAATGGGGGAAAACCCCCCCTCAGCAGGGACAGCCCCGTCCCAGGGACCCCGGGGCTGATTTAATGGGGGGTCGACCCCCCCACCCCACCCCGGGCATAAGGGGGACCTCGAAGGGGCCTTCCTAGTGGGGTCCTCTATCCTAATCCCCCCCAAACCACACCCCACCCTCCTCTTCCTCACAGTTTATTCTCTGACGTGCTAAAAAAGCCTCCCGGGGGAAAGGGGGGGGAGGACAGTGACAGGAGGGTGGGGAGGGGATGGGGAACCCCGAATTTCTCACGGGGGGGCTGCGGCGAGACCCGTGTCCCCCCCTCTTCCCCCCGGCGGATCCCACCTCTGGGGTGGGACAGGGGCTCCCCTGGCTTGGGGACACCGATGTCCCCCCCCCCCCGCGCCATCACAGAAACGGGGCGATCCCCGGGGAACTGGGGGGCTCTTTCCACCCCCTCGCGCGAGGGCCACCTCCCCTCCGGGGGGACACCCGGCTGTGCCCCCCCACGGACCCCCCGTGTCACCCGTGGGGGGGGTCCCGGGAAGGCTCGAGCCCCCTCCCCGGCGCCGTAGCGTGGCGGGTTCAGGGCGGGACCCTCCCCACGGGGGGGTGGAGGGGGTCCCCGCGCGGGTTGGGGGTTCCCGAGACCCCCCCTCAGGGCCCGGACTCCTTCTTCCTTTTCTGGAATTTGCGGAATTTCCCCTGGATGGCGAGCGCCGCGCGCTCCGTCTCGGGCGCGCTCAGGTCGATGTCGATCTCCTCCTCCTCATCCTCCTCCTTCTTGGGGTCGCCGGTCTTGGCTGCCGGGGGCAAAGGGGGGGGGGGCACAGGAGGACAGGAGCTGCCCTGGGGACAACCTGACAACCCCAAGGGACAGCCTGGTACCCCCAGAGTCACCCCAGGGACCACCGGGTACATCCAGGGGGGACACTGCCATCCCCGCAGGGGACAGCCTGGCACCCCCAAGGGACAGCCTGGCACCCCCAGACTCACCCCACGGACCACCGGGTACATCCAGGAGGGACATCGCCACCCTCCAGGGGACAACCTGGCACCTCCCAGAGGGTCACCCCCCAGCCCGGGGACAAGGGAAGGACAGAGTAGGTCCTCAAATCCATCCCGGTGTCCCCCCCCTCACTGGCTGGACACAGACCATGGGGGCTCTGGGGACAGGGGGGGGTCCCGGGCGGGGACAGCGGTGACAGGGGTGACAGGACACCCCGCGGGGCGCTCCCCACGCGTGTCGGGGGGTCCTCACCTTCCTCCTGCCCGCCGGGGGCCTCCGCCGCCGAGGGGGGGTCATGGGGGCTGCGCTGCGGAGAGAAGGGGGGCCGGGGGGTGACACGGGGGCTCCGCTGTCCCCAAGGTCCCCCCACTGTCCCCCGCGGTCCCCCCCAACCTCCAGCCGGAGCGGGGCTCGTGGGGGTTGTGCTGCGGAGCGAGGGGGGCTCAGGGGGGGTGACCCACGAGCTCCGGGGTCCCCCCCCACCGTCCCCGGGTCCCCCCAACCTCCAGCCCCCCCCCTCCTCGGGGTGCAGCATCCTGCCCCCATTCCCATTCCCAGACGCTCAAAATAGTGGGAAAAGGGGGAAACCCCCTCGTTCTGGTTTGTTCTGACTTGGGCGGACCCCCCCGAGCCCCCCGAGCCCCCCCCACCTCGCTCATGTCCTCCGGGCCCGCGGCCGCTCTCGCTCTGCAGGACCCGCGCCCCCCACCCCGCTCCTTTTGTAGGGGCGGGGCTGATTGACAGCCGAGCGCAGCCAATGGGGAGCGAGGGCGGGGTCGGGGACCCGCCCTCCCCTTTTTGGGGGGTCCCCCCCCCCTTCCAGTCTCGACCCCTCGGGGGGGACACGGAGGGACATCGCGGGGCTTTGGGGGCTTGGGTTGACACGGGGGGGCCATGGGGGGCTTGGGGGGACACGAGAGATTTGGGGGGACACGGGGTGTCTGTCCCCTGCCTGTCCCTCGTCTGTCACCTCTATGTCAGTCTGTGCCATGTCCGTCTGTCCCCTTCCCGTCCCCTGCCGTACCTGTCCTCTCCTGTCCCCACTTGTCCCCCCCGTCCCGTGTGTCTGTCCCGTCCCTCTCCCCCCCCCCCCCCCGGTGCCATCTGTCCCCTCCCCGCCCCGCGCTCTGTCCCCGCCTGTCACAGCCTCGCTCAAGTTCAAGGTTCAAACTCCACGGGGCTCTGCCTGGGACCGGCGGGGACACTCAGGGACCGGTGAGAACACACAGGGACCGGAGGGGACACTCAGGGACCGGGGGGACACGCGGGGACCAGAGGGAACACTCAGGACTGGTGAGGACACACAGGGACCGGTGGGGACACTCAGGAACTGGAGGGGACACTCAGGGACAGAGGGGGACACTCAGGGACTGGAGGGGACACTCAGGGACAGAGGGGGACACTCAGGGACTGGGGGGGGACAAGTGGGGACCGGGTATCCCCTCACTGCTTGGGGACAATCCCCGGTCAATGGGGGGCACCGGGTCAGGTACCAGCACTGACGGGGACTGACAGGGACCGTAGGGGACACTCAGGGACTGACGGGGACTCACGGGGACCGGAGGGGACTCGCGGGGACAAGAGGAAACACTCAAGGACTGACGGGGACTCACAGGGACCGGGTGTCCCCTCACTTCGTGGGGACAATCCCCCGTCACCGGGGGGCACCGGGCACCCTCGGGGGCGTCACACGGGCTGTCCTGTGGTGACCAGGGACAGGGGACACACACGCACACACAAGGGTGACACAGCGCGGGGTGCGGGGACACCGCGGCTCCGAGGGGACGTGTCACATACACACACACCCCCCCCCGCTGTCCCCGTGTCCCTCTGTCCCCAGCCATGTCTCTGTCCAGCCACTCGGACGCCGAGTGCAGCCCCTGCCCCCCGCAGGGACCCCGCGATCCCCCAGGGGACACGGAGCGGGGAGGGGACACGGAGCAGGGAGGGGACACGGAGCCCGCCGAGGACAAGGTGTGCGCCGTGTGCGGGGACAGGGCCAACGGGTACCACTTCCACGTGCTGAGCTGCGAGGGCTGCAAGGGCTTCTTCAGGTGGGGGGCACTGGGGGGCACCTGGGATGGGGGGGGGGGAAAGGGGAGATGAGGCGGGAATGGGATGGGATGGGATGGGATGGGATGGGATGGGATGGGGTGGGATGGTGAAAGTGGGGTGGGGTGGGGTGGGATGGGGTGGGACAAAGGGACGGTGTGGGATGGGATGAGCAGGATTGGATGGGGAGAGTGGGATGGGATGGCACAAGGGGACAGGATGGGATGGGATGGCACAAGGGGACAGGGTGGGGTGGGGTGGGGACAAGGTGGGATGGGGTGGGACAAGATGGAATGAAATGGGATGGGACAAAGGGACAAGGCAGGATGGGACAAACAGGATGGGAAAGGACAAGATGGGATGGGATGGGATGGGATGGGATGGGATGGGATGGGATGGGATGGGATGGGATGGGATGGGAAAAAATGGGGTGGGACAAGGGGACATGGTGGGGGAAGTGGGGGGACAAGCTGGGCGGGGGTGACGGGATGGAAAAGGACACTATGGGGTGGGATGGGCTGGGATGAACTGGGATGGGATGAAAAGGGCTGGCACAGGACAGTCCCACGGACCAGGGGGGACTGGGTGGCACAAGCACGGAGTCACCCAGCGAGTCCAGGTGACAGCAGTGATGCCCCCAGCCCCTGCTGGCCCTGTGCCCCCCTGGGGACATGCAGTGACAGCACCGGTGTCCCCCCAGACGCTCCATCCTCAAGGGGGTCCGGTACAGCTGCCCCCTGGCCCGGCGCTGCCCCGTCACCAAGGCCAAGAGGAGGCAGTGCCAGGCCTGTCGCCTCCAGAAGTGCCTCGACGTGGGCATGAGGAGGGACAGTGAGTGACAAAAGGGGACACCCGGGGGGACAGAGGACGGGGGGACACAGTGGGAGAGAGGGGGGGCATGGGGGGATAAAGGGGACCTGGAGGGACAATGGGGGACCTGGGACAGAGGGAGGGATGGGGTGACACAGGGGACAGCTGGGACAAGGCACGGGGACAGCGGGGGGTGGCAGAGACAGAGGGACCCAGGGGAGACCCAGGAAGAAGAGGGGCAGCACCCGGGTAGGATAAAGGGGACGAGGAGGGGACAAGGGGGGTCATGGGACAGAGGGAGGGAGGGGGTGACACAGGGGACAGCTGGGAGGAGGGGGGGACACGGCACGGGGACAGCAAGGGGACATGGGGGATGCCCGGGGGGAAGAGGGAGGACGTGGGGGGGGGGGGGATAAAGGGGACCTGGAGGGGACAAGGGGGGACCCGGGACAGAGAGGAGCGGCCTGGGTGGGGTGGCAGGGGAGGGGACAGCAAGGGACGGGACACAGAGGGGACAGCGGGAGGGTGCGGCAGGGCGGGGACGGTGCGGGGCGGCGTCTCTGGTCGCTGTCGCCGCCGTCCCCGGTGCCCGTGGCGGGGGTGGCGGCGGTGACGGTGTCACGGGCAGTGATCATGTCGGAGGAGGCGCTGCGGCGGCGGCGGGCGCTGCGGGAACAGCGGGGACAGCCCGGGGGACAGCCCGGGGGGCTCACGGCCGAGCAGCAGGAGCTCATCGATCTCCTCATCGCCGCCCACCAGCGAACCTTTGACTCCAGCTTCTCCCAGTTCGCCCACTACTGGGTGAGGGGGGGGTGCCTGGGACCCCACTGCACCCATGGGTGACCCCACTGCGCCCACGGGTGGCCTGGCTGTCCCTGCAGGTGACCCTGCTGTCCCTGTGGGTGATGCCACTGTCCCTGTGGGTACCCCAGCTGTCCCTGTGGGTGTCCAGGGGTCCACAGGTGACCCCATTGTCCCCATGGGGGCCCTGCCCATCCCTGTGGGTGACCCAGCTGTGCCTGTGGGTGCCCAGGGGTCCCCGTGGGTGCCCTGGGGTCCCCGTGGGTGCCCTGACTGTCCCCATGTGCACCCCAACTGTCCCCATGGGTGCCCCAGCTGTCCCTGTGGGTGCCCCAACTGTCCCCACGTGCACCCCGACTGTCCCACGGGTGTCCCAACTGTCCCCACGTGCATCCTGACTGTCCCACGGGTGTCCCAACTGTCCCCACGTGCATCCTGACTGTCCCACGGGTGTCCCAACTGTCCCCACGTGCACCCTGACTGTCCCACGGGTGTCCCAACTGTCCCCACGTGCACCCCGACTGTCCCACGGGTGCCCCCCCACCCTGACTGTCCCCCTGTCCCCCCAGCCCGCCGTGCGTCTGTACATCCCCAGCCCCCCCAGGTCGGGGGTGGCTGCGGGGGGGTCCCCCCCTCCTCTGCCACCCCCCACGGAGGACGTGCTGCCCGACGTGTTCTCGATGCTGCCCCACTTCGCCGACCTGAGCACCTTCATGATCCAGCAGGTCATCAAGTTCGCCAAGGAGATCCCCATCTTCAGGTGGGTGCGTTTGGGGGGCACACACGGGGCTGGGGCCACCCCGTGCCACCCCGGTGACGTCCCCTCACGCCCCCCACCCCCAGGAGTTTGCCCGTAGACACCCAGATCTCGCTGCTGAAAGGGGCCACGCTGCAGATCTGCCAGATCCGCTTCAACACCGTCTTCAACGCCAACACCAAGGTGTGGGAGTGCGGCCAGCACTGCTACACCATCCGCGACGGGGCACTGGGTACGGACCTTGGGGATGCCTGGGGGGCGTGGGGATGGCCTTGTGCCCCTCCTGGGTCACCCTGTCACCCCCCTGTCACCCCCTGTCACCCCCCCAAAGCCGGGTTCCAGCAGGTCTACCTGGAGCCGCTGCTCAAGTTCCACGAGAGCCTGAGGCGGCTGCACCTGCACGAGGCCGAGTACGCCCTGCTCCAGGCCATGCTGCTCTTCTCCCCAGGTGGGTGCCACACTGGGGGGCACGGGGGGATGGTTGGATGTCCCCTGGGGCCCCACTGATGTCCCCTCACCCCCCCCCTCCAGGCCACGCCGACATCGCCCAGCGCGACCTCATCGACCAGTTCCAGGAGAAGGTGGCCCTGACCCTCAAGAGCTACATCGACCACCGGCACCCCAAGGGCAGGTGGGTGCCCAGAGGGGGGTGGCAGCGTCCCTGGGGCAGCAGGGACAGCAGGGACAGCCACCAGGCGTGTCCCTTACCCCCCCCTTCCCCAGGTTCCTGTACCCGAAGCTGCTGCTGCTGCTGACGGAGCTGCAGACGCTGAAGGTGGAGAACACGCGGCAGATCCTGCACATCCACGACCTGTCCTCCATGACCCCCCTGCTCTCCGAGATCATCAGCTGACCCCCCGCCGGGGTGGCACCCCCTCGGTCCCCAAGTGCCACCACGGGGGACAGAGTAAAGCTCCTTTATTCAGCCAGGCCCCCCCGGAGCCAGCCCGTGTGTCACCTGGGGGGGGGAACTGAGGCACGGCCGGGTGGCACCGTGGGGACAACGGGGACCCCCGACCCCCCCCCCAGGGACCTGTGGCAGCCACCCCCACGCGGTGGCACCGGGGACAACAGGCCCCCCCCCGTGCTGTCACACGGTGTCCCCAAGGCTGCGGTGTCCCTGTGGCCCCCCCAGGGCCAGGCCCGGCGGCTCCCTGAGCAGGACAGTGCCCCCCATACCCCCCGTGCCCCCCGTGCCCTCAGCCCACGGTGACGCTGAAGCCGCAGTGGAACCGGTTCCTCCAGTGGTTCAGGAAGGCGCCCAGGGCCAGCGTGACGGGCAAGGGGGGCAACTTCTTCTCCAGCACCCCCCCCACGCTCCAGTTGCTGTCCAGGAGCCCTGAGGGGGGGCACGGGGTGGGGAGGTGAGCGGCAGGAGGGGGGGCACAGGGTGGGTGCCATCCAGGACAGGGGGGGCCTCGCCCACCTCTGAAGACGACGTTGGCGCGGGGCAGGTTGAGCTGGTACCCGAAGGCGAAGGTCGTCTCCTGCAGCCGCGTGTTGGCCTCCAGCTCCACCCCGACCTGTACCTGGGTGAGGGGAGGGCACAGAGGTCAGGGGGGCACGGGGACACCGTGGGGACACCGTGGGGGGCACCCACCTGCTCGTTGGCCCGGTGGTAGTAGCTGGCGTGGGCCCCCCCGTAGCCCACGTTGAGCGTCGTCACCCACTTAGGGGCTGCAACAGAGAGACAGCACGAGATGGGGGGGACACACGAGTGCTGGGGCGTCCCCAAATTTGTGGGGGGGGGTGGCATCTCCCCCGGGGTGCCCCCTTACCCGTGTATTTGCCTGCCAGCGTGAGGATGGCCCCCTCCTCGCCGGGGCGCCGGTGGTACACGAGCTCCCCCCCCAGCACCAGGCGGGCGGTGACGCTCTGCAGGAAATGGGCCACCACGATCACTGCGGGGACAGCACGGGGGACGGCCCGGGCTCAGCGTGGCGGGGAGGGGGGGGCCACGGGGGGGTTATGGAGGAAGGTGAGGGGGGGGGGAAGCCCCTCCCAGCTCACCGGAGCCGCCCAGCACGTCGGGGTTGCCCAGCGTGAGCGTGGCCGTGCAGTCGTCACCGCGGTACTCGCCGTCGAACTGCCACGTCACGAACTTGGCCTGGTGGCTCTGCGGGGGCACAGGGGACACCGGGGGGGTGGGGGGCATCGCTAGAGACCCCCCCAGCTCGGGTGTGACACCCCCCCCCACCCCGCCCAGGCTCACCTGGAACACGGCCTTGACCCGCAGCCGCTCTCCGAGCAGGTGAAGGGCCTGCGCGTTGAGGCTCCCGGCGCTGTCCATGTCCCCAACCAGGGTGGGGAACACCTTGGGGACACCACGGGGGAAGGGGAGGGTCAGGGGGGACAGGGACACCCCCTCCCGGCCCTGGCTGGGAGCACTGGGATGGGAGGAAACGTCCCCATCCGGGCTGGTGGCACCTCGGTGTCACCCAAACGCTCCCGTTGCGGGGTGTAGTCGTCACCGCGAGGCCACCGATGACCCCGAGGCCACCAACCACCCTGGGGTCACCTGGGGCCACCCAGAGCCCCAGGGCCACCAATGATCTGAGGCCACCAACCCCCTTGGGGTCACCTGTGACTACCCACAACCCCAGGGCCACCAATGACTCCGAGGCCACCAATGATCCGAGGCCACCAACCACCCTGGGGTCACCTGCCACCCCAGGGCCACCCAGGACCACCCACAACTCTAGGGCCACCAATGACCCCAAGGCCACTGGCCACCCTGGGGTCACTCACCACTCTGAGACCACCCAGAGCCACCTTGAGACCACCCGTCACCCTAGGACCACCTGTCACCCAAGACCCCCAGGGTATGGGGTCACCAACCACCTCGGGGTCACCTGGGGCCACCCCAAGCCATCAAGGACCCCGGTACCACCCCAGTGCCACCCCCGTTGTCACCTCGGTGGGGCTGAGCTGCCGGTCCCCCACGAAGGTGGCATTGAAGCGGTACCCAGAGGGGCCCAGGGTGCTCATGTGCACTGTGTGTGTCACCTGTGGGGACAAGGGGGGTCAGGGGACAGCCCGGGGGGGGGTCACAGCCCCCCTCCACAGACCCTGCGTCCCCCACCCTGACCTGGAAGTGGCTGCTCAGGGTCTTGGCGATGATCAGCTTCACCCCCTCCATCTGCGGCGGGAACACCTCTGGGGGGACAGGGCTGTCACCTCCCTGGGGACACGGCTGTCACCCCCCCAAAGCACCGCTGTCACCCCCCAGGGCACCCACAGCCCCCCCTGAAAGGGCTGTCACCTCCTGGGGACACCCAGAGCCCCCCCTGGGGACACGACAGCCCTCCTTGGGAGACAGCTGCCACCCCCAGGTATCCTCCATGCCCTGGTGTCCCCCAGTACCCCCCTGTGTCCCTCAGTGTCCCCTCAGCCCCCGTGTCACCCTCCCTCCCTGGTGTCCCCATAGTTCTGATGCCCCCCGGTGTCCCCCGGTGCCCCCCAGTGTCGCCCCCCTCAATGCCCGCCACCCACGGTGCCCCCCCGTGTGTCCCCTCAACCCCGGTATCTCCCCCAACTCCGGTGACCTCTCAAATCCAGTGTGTCCCCCCAAATGCCCCCCAGTGTCCCCCTCCCTCAGTGCCCCCCAATGTCCCCCACCCCCGGTGCCCCCCTCACCCACGCCGTGCGTCCCCTCCCCGGTGGACGCGGTGCCCCGGACGCACCTTTGCAGAGGCGGTGGAGCTCGTCGAAGCTGCCGGGGTTCCCGCGGGGCTCCCCCCGCCGCGGGGCCCGACCCGCCGCGTTCCCCATGGCCCCTACGGGCCCCCCCCGCCCGCCGCCATCGCGGCCGCGGGCGGTGCCGCCCGGAGCGGCTTCACGGGGGGCACCGCCGCCATCTTGGCTGAGGGCAGAGCGCGCCGCCCCATTGGCCGAGCGGGGGAGCGGGGCTGCCGTGGAATGTGACCCCCCCCGGGGCCCCGCGGCCGCACGCAGAGACGTTCCGGGGCTGCCACGTTCCGCCCTCCCACACGTGTGTCACGCGTGTCCGCAATTCTTGCCTATCCCCCCTCCCCGCGCTCCCACCGCGTGTACTGCACCCGCCATGTCCCCCCCGTGACCCCTCCGCGCATCCCTGGATGGCCCGTGTCCCCCCCTGTCTCCTCCCTGCATATCTGGACCCCCCATTCCAAAATCCACTCCTGTCCCAAAACCCATTGCTATCACGTCCCCTCTGTCCCAAAACCCACTCCTGTCCCACGTCCCACCCCGTGTCCCCTCCCCACATCCCTGGTCCCCTCGTGTCCTCCTGTCCCCTCCCCACCTCCCCGTCCCCTCCTGGCCGTGTCCCACGTGTCCCTCACGTCCCCTCCCCGTGTCCCCTCTGCCCCCAACCCCATGCAGGACCTTCCCCGTGTCCCTATCCTTTGTCCCCATCCCTGTCCCCATCCCTATCCTTTGTCCCCATCCCTGTCCTCCTCCCTGTCCCCCCTGTCCCTGTCCCTTGTCCCCATCCCTGTCCTGGCAGGGCCCCTCGGTGCCCAGGGGGGACTCCGCCCTCTTGTCCCCGCTGCCACCACCACCCGCCCTTTGTCCCCAGCCCGGGGTGTCCCCGCTGTCCCCCCTACGGGGGGGTCGAGGGTCAGTGACACGGTGGGCGACGACCTTCGCCCCCCAGCCCAACCCCGCGGGGCCATCGCGTCCCCCCCGCCCCACCCTTGGGGACACGGGGACAGCCGGGGGGTGGGAGGGGGACAAGGGGCCCCCCCGCGATGTCCCCTCGGCCCCGCAGTGTTTGCCCAGCCGGAGGGGGCGGGGGCTGCGGGGGGATATAAACGGGGCCGAGGGGCGACCCTAAAACTGAACACGCACCTGAACAGGTGAACGGGGACTGGGGGGGGGGACGGGAGGGGAGTGTGGGGTCAGGAGTGGGGTGAGATGGGGGGTGTGGGGTCAGGAATGGGGTGAGATGGAGGTGAGAAGGGGTGGCAGGGGGGTGTAGGGTCTGGAATGGGGTGGGATGGGGTGAGAGAGGGGTGGGATGGGACTGGAGGGGAGTTTTGTGCAGGAAAGGGGGGGGAGAATGGGGCTGGAGGGGGCTGTGGGGCAGGACACGGGTGGGGCTGGAGAGGGGGATGTGGGCAGGATGGGGTGGGATGTGAGGTCGTGGGACAGCGATTGGGCAGGGAGGGGGAAACCACGCTGTGGGTCAGGGATGGGATGGGGCTGTGGGGCTGGGATGGGGTTGGATGGGGGGCTTGGAAGGCCCTGTGGGGCTGGGATGGGGTTGGAAGGTCCTGTAGGTCTGAGATGGGGGGTGGGAAGGTCCTGTGGGGCCAGGGTGGGGCTGGAAGGTCCTGTGGCTCAGGAATGGGGTGGGATCGGGGGGTTGGAAGCTCCTGTAGGGCCAGGATGGGGTGGGGGTCCCACCCCTGCCATGGGTGGGTCAGGACTGGGAGTTGGGGGTCCCTCCCCCACCACGTCCCAGCCCCGTGTCCCCCCCTGTCCCCCAGCGATGAGAGCCCCCCTGGTCGCCCTCCTGCTCCTGCTCTGTGTCCACCTCGGGGCCGCCCTGGTCCGACGGGAGGCCCCCGAGGGTGACACCCCCGAAGCTGCCCCCGAAACCACCGACTTCTTCAGCCGCCACTTCCAGTCCCTGAGCGACTTCATGACCCGGGAGCTGCCCCAGAAGCTGCAGGCGGAGCAGCTCCGCAGCCAGGCCGAGTACGGGGGCATGGGGGACATCCCAGGGGGGCCCATCCAGGGGGGTCAGCCCGAGTATCCATCCCTAGGAGTGTCCTGAACACACCAACCCAGGCACCGGGACCCTCCTGCACCCCCTTATCTGGCACCAGAAACACCCTGCACCCCCTTATCTGGCTCTGGGATCCCCCTGCACCTCCTTATCTGGCGCTGGGATCCCCCTGCACCCCCGTATCTGGCACTGGGACCCCTCTGGACCCCCTTATCTGGCACCAGGAACCCCCTGAGCCCCCTTATCTGGCACTGGGACTCCCCCGAACGCCCATTCCTGGGAATGGGAAACCCCCTGAATCCCCATTCCTGGGCACCAAGACTTCCCTGAACCAGCTTATCCGGCTCTGGGACCCCCTGAACCTCCATTGCCACACACAGGGACCCCCTTGCACTCCCCCCCCACCTCCAGGACCCTCCTGCACCCCCTTATCCTGCACCAACACCCCTCCCGTGCCCCCTTTCCAGGCCATCCCACCTCTCCCAGACCCCAGACCCCTCTTTTCTTGGACCCTGGGACCCCCTGGATCCCCATTCCTTCTTTCCCCAGCCCCCAGATTCCACTTCCCTGGGGGAGCTGGGGGGCTCGGGACCCCCCTCAGGCCCCCCAGCCCCACTCACAGCCCCCTGTCCCACAGGCAGTACCTGGACAGGGCCAACAAGCAGCTGGCACCGCTGGCACAGGAGCTGAAGAGCAACGTCCTCGGGCTCTTCTCGTCCCTGCTGGACCTGGGCAAGAGCGAGGGGCAGGCCTGAGGGCCAAGACCACCGGGCATGAACCCCCAAGGAGACGCTGAGCCCGTTGTGGGACCCCCAATAAAGCCCTGAGCCCGTAAATGGGACCCCCGAATACATCACTGAACCCTTTGGGCAACGGACCCCCAATAAAGCCCTGAGCCCACCACTGTGGCACTGTGCCCCCTAATAAAAGCCTGAGCCCCTCGTGGTGGGATTGGACCCCCCCCAATAAACCCCTGAGCTCATCATGGTGGGATTGGACCATCTAATAAAACCAGGGAGTCCCTGGTTCTGGGGTGAGGAGTCCCTGCTGCTGGGAGGAGGGGGGTTGTCCCTGATGCCATGGGGGTCTGTCAGTGGGACTGGGGGGGTCCCTGGGGCTTTTGGGGGGGGTCCCCAGGTCTACGGAATGGTCTCTGGGGCTGCGATGGGGTGGGGCCTCTGATGCTGGGGGGGGCTGTCAGTGGGACTGGAGGGGTCCCTGGGGCTGTTGGGGGGATCCCTGGGTCTATGGAATGGTCTCTGGGGCTGTGATGGGGCCAGGCCCCTGATGCTGGGGGGCTGTCAGTGGGGTTGACGGATGTCCCTGGTGCTGTGGGGGGGTCCCTGGGACGATGGGAGCCCCCGGGAGGGTGTTGTTGTTGGCGGGGGGGGGCACGAACGAAGCTGAGTCCCCGCAAACTCATTCCTGCCAGCACTAAACATGGCGGCGGCGGCGCCACGCCCCGAGCGTGCCCTTAGTCAACATGGCACCATCTCCCCACCCGCAGCGCCTGAAACTCGGAGGGGTTCCTGGGGCTGCAGGGCGATCCCTGCTTCTGGGGAGGGGGGAGATCTCTGCGGTGGTTGGGAGGGGGGGGCAGAAGGGCAGCGGAGCCCCCACAACCTCATCCCTGCCAGCACCAAACATGGCGGCGGCGGCCGAGCGTGCCCTTACGCAAGGTGGCGGCAACTCCACCCGGCCCTTCCCCAAGATGGCGGCGCGGGGCTCAGCGGAGGTCACGTCACTTCCGGTGGGGGGTGTGTGATGGCGGCGTGGCCCGGCCATGGCGGAGGCGGCGGCGCGTCGGGCGGTGGCGGAGCTGCCGCTGCTGCGGGCGCCGGCGGGGCCGCGGGACCGCGAGGGCTGGGTTGAGCGGCTGCGCGAGGAGTACCGGGCGCTCATACAGGTCAGCCGTGGCCCCCTCCTCCCCCCTCCCCAAGTGTCCGCTCCCCCTCCGGTGTCCCTCCGGTCCCCGGACCCGATCACTCGCGGTCCCCCCCCAGCCCCCCCGGTGTCGCTCCCAGGTTTTTCCCCCAGCCCAACTCCCCTGTACCCCACCCTGTTCCCCCCCAGTGCCCCCCCAGCTCATCGACGATGTCCCCCCCCGCTGTCCCCCCACCTCTGATGATCCCCAGTGTCCCCCTAGTGCCCCCTCCCCACCGTTCTCCGTGGGCCCCCCCCGCTGTCCCCCCCTCCCGGTGCCCTCCCCGCTGACCCCCCCCGTGTCCTCCCCGTCAGTACGTGGAGAACAACAAACGAGCCGACAACGACTGGTTCCGCCTGGAGTCCAACCCCGAGGGCACCAAGTGGGTCCAAGGGGAGCACTGGGACCCCCCCACACACCCCTGGGGGGCTCACGGGATCCCCAACGCCCGGGGTGACCGGGGGGGTGCTGGGGGATCACACTGGGGGTGTCCCCCCCACCCCAGACCACTCTGGGGGAGGGGGGTCCCAGCCCCGGGGGTGTCCCGTGGGGCTGCTCTGGTGACCTGGGGGGAGGGGATCCTCTGGTTTTAGGGGCTGGGGGGGGGCCCTGGGGGTGTTGCTGCAGTGACTCGGGGGGATTCCTGGGGACTGAGGGACATGGGGGGGTCCCGGGGGGGCTGTGATTGGGGGGTCCCTGAGACTGAGGGACATATGGGGAGCTGTTCTGGTGATTTGGGGGGTCCCTGGGACTGAAGGGGTCTCTGAGCCCCTGGGGGGGTTGTTCTGATGATTGTGGGGGTCCTGGGACTGAGAGATATGGGGGGGTCCTTGGGGGGGCTGCTCTGGTGATGGGGTGGTCCCTGGGACTGAGGGGGTCTCTAGGCCCCTGGGGCGCTTTTCTGATGAGGGGGGGTGGTCCCTGGGACTGAGAGACATGGGGGGACCCTGGGGGGGCTGCTCAGGTGATTGGGAGGGTCTCTGGGATTGAGGGGGCGCTGGGGGGGTTGTTCTGGTGATTGGGGGAGTCCCTGGGACTGAGGGACATGGGGGTCTGGAGGGGGCTGCTTTGGTGATTGACGGGGGTTCCTGGGGACTAAGGGGGTGTCTGGGCCCTTGGGGGGGCTGTTCAGGTGATTTGGGGGGATCCCTGGGGACTGAGGGGGTGTCTGGGCCCTTGGAGGGGCTGCTCTGGTGATTGGAGGGGTCCCTGGGGACTGAGGGGGTGTCTGGGCTCCCCCCCTGTGCCTCAGGTGGTTCGGTAGGTGCTGGTACGTCCATGAGCTGCTCAAGTACGAGTTTGCCATCGAGTTTGAGGTGAGGGGGGGTCGTGGAGGGGGGAGGGGTTGGGGAGGGGGTCTGAGGGTTGCTGAGACCCCCCCTGGACCCCCTCAGATCCCGGTGACCTACCCTGGAACCGCCCCTGAAATCGCTATCCCGGAGCTGGACGGGAAGACAGCCAAGATGTACAGGTGGGATTTGGGGAGAGGGGGGTCCTGAGGGGTGACCAGAATTCGGGGGGGGGGTGTCCTGAAGGGGTTCTTGAGGCCAAGGGGGTCCTGCATGGGGGCCCAGAATTCGAGGAGAGGGTCCTGGAGGGGATCCTGACACCAGGAGGTTTTGGGGGGGGGCAGGTCCTAGGGCTGGAAAGGGGTCCTGAGAGGGAGGGAGTCCTAGGGGGGGCCAGATTTTGAGAGGGGGGGTCCTGGAAGGGATCATGAGGCCAAGGGGGTCCTGGGGAGTTGGGTTCTGGGGCTGGGGGGGTCCTGGGGAGGGTCTCAGGGCTGGAGGGGTTCCTGGGGGGTGGAGGGACTTGGAGGGGGGGGTCTGACAGCTCCTTTTTACCCTCCTAGGGGTGGCAAGATCTGCCTGAGTGACCATTTCAAGCCCCTCTGGGCCAGGAACGTCCCCAAATTCGGGTTGGCCCATCTGATGGCCCTGGGGGTGAGCGGGGGTGGATATTGGGGGGTGTCACCCCTGGGGGGGCACTGGGAGGGGACATTGGGGGGTGTCATCCCTGGGGGGGGCACCGGGGGGGACACTGGGGGGGTGTCACCCCTGGGAGGGCACCAGGAGGGATACTGGGAGGTGTCACCCATGGAGATGGGTGGGGGGTGATACTGAGGGGAGAGGATCTGACTTTTTGAGGGGGCTGCCACTCGTTGGGTGGGGGGTGACACAGGGTGGGGGTGTCCCCCATGGTGGGGGGGGTGGTGACACAGAGCGGGGGTGTCCCCCCCCGGGGGGTCCCCCCTGTCCCCACAGCTGGGGCCCTGGCTGGCTGTGGAGATTCCCGACCTCATCGCCAAAGGCATGATCCAGCACAAGGACAAGTGACCAAGGAGAGGGGGGTTCAGGTGCCCCCCACCCCCTCCCCAGCTGCTCCCGCCACTCCCCTGCCGCTTCGCTGCTGCTCCCCAATAAACATTTCAGCCCTGACTTTGCCCCCGTTTATTGTCCTGGGGGTGTCGCGGGGTCCCCCACACCCGCGGTGTGGGTGTGGGGGGGGGTCCTCCCGCCGCGCGCGACCCTACAATAATAACCGTGCGGGCACGGCGCCTTTAAGACGCCGCGCGGTTTCCATGGTGACAACGGCGGTTGGAGGCGTGACCGCGGGGGGCGGCGCATGCGCAGAGCGGGCGGTGAGGCCGCGGGGGGCGGGGCCGGGCAAGGGAGGAACAAAGATGGCGGCGGGTGCGGCGGGAGTTGTTGCCATGGCGGCCCGCGGGAGGTGCGGGGGGACCCGGGGGGGCCCGGGAGGGGTCCTGGGGGGGCTGCGAGAGTGGTGGGAGCTCGAGGGTAACGGGCAACCCTCCTATGGGCATCTAGGGAACGGGTGGGGGGTGCGGGGCAGGGCCCCGGGGGGTGGGGGGGCACCGGGATGATGGAGGGGGGAGAAGGCCTGGGGCGCTCGAGGGGGTCCTGGGGGGGCTGCGGGGTGGGGGGGGCTCGGGGGAGGCGGACACCCTCCCTATGGGCACCCTGGGGCCTGGTGGAGGGTGCGGGGCAGGGCCCCGGGGGCTGTGGGGGGGACCGGGGTGATGGAGGGAGGACAAGGCCTGGGGGGCTCGGGGGGGTCCTGAGGGGGCTGCGGGGGTGGAGGGGGCTCGGGGGTAACGGACACCCCACCTATGGGCACCCTGGGCCCCGGTGGAGGGTGCGGGGCAGGGCCCAAAGGGGTGATGGAGGCGGGACAAGGCCTGGGGGGGTCTGGGGGCTACAGGGGCTCGAGGGCAGCGGGAATCCTAGGGGAGGGGATCCCCGGGCTGGGAGGGAGGTAGCGGGCAAGGCCCCGGGAGGAGGGGAGGGTGGGCCGTGGTGACGAGGTAGGGAATAGGGCCGGGGGTCTTCAGGGGGCACCAGACACCCCCCAGGAGGCACCTCGGAGGGTCCCCCCGAGTCTGGGAGGTCCCTGGGGCTCAGTGAGGGGGGTTGGAGGTTTCCCCGAGTCTGGGGGGTCCCAGGGCCTCAGTGAGGGAGGCTGGGGTTCCCCCTTTGTCCCCCTGTCCCACCCCTGGGGAGCAGCTCCTGGCTTGGGACGGGTGTAGCTCCCAATGATGTCAAACCTTTCCGTGACTCCCCAGGAGCCTGGCACCGGTCTAAGGGTGTCCCCCCAAACCTGGGGGACCCCCAACCCCCACATTGACCCCTTGTCCCCCCTCAATCCCGCAGGGCCCCCGCCGACGGGACGCTGTGTCCGGCCGCCGGGCGCGGGGGGCTGTGAGCAGGTCGGTGAGTGCCCCCCTCACACCTTTGCCCTCCCCGCTGCCCCCCTCCCATCCCGCTGCCCCCCGTGACCCCCTCCCCGTGTCCCCGCAGGCCCCGCCATGCCCCAGGCCTCGGAGCACCGCCTGGGCCGCGCCAGGGACGCCGCCGCGGGCACCACCGTGGTGACGGCGCAGCCCCGGGCGGGGGGTGCCCGCCTGCCCAGCGGTGGGCACCGGGCGCTGAGCCAGGAGCGCCATGCGGCCCCCAACGGGCTGTCCCCGGCCCCCAAACTGCGCCTGCTGCCCCCCCGGCCGCCCCCGCCGCCGCCCCCCGAAGAACCCCCTCCCCGCGGGCCCAAGAAGCTGGATCCGGAGCGGGGCCGGGCGGCCAAACGCGGGGACCCCCCCTCAGCCGCCCCCCCCCCGCGGGCCGGGGGGCCGCCGGGGCCCCGTGAAGGGCGACCACGGCGTGAGGGTGCCCGGGGGGGCCCCGGCGGTGCCCGGCAGCGCCTCCTTCTCGCTGCCCAGCGCGGCCGAGCGGCGCCGGAGCAACTTGGCCCGCTCCAAGTCCATCAGCATCGGCGACCTGAGCCAGGGCGGCGGCGGCGGTGGTGGCGTCACCGCCGTTGGTGGCACCGGTGGCACCCGCGCCGAGGACGTGGCGGTGGCGCTGAGCCGGCTGGTGCTGCGGGACTGCGGGCACCCCCTGGGCGCGCTGGCGCTGCGCAGGAGCTCCTCGCTCCGCAGGGTCGCCGTGGCTCCCCCCGGGCAGGACGGGAAGGCCGCGGGGGTCTCGTCCCCGGTGGCGCCGGTGCCGCCGCCGCTGCTGCTGTCGGTGCGGCCCCCCGAGGGCGGCCCCCGGCCCCGCCCGGACCCCGCCCCGTACGGCCCCGGCAGCCCCGGCGGCGGCAGGAGCGAGGACAAGGCGGCTGCTGTAAGAGATGGGGGGGTTCCGGGGGGCACGAGGGGCACCCCCGGGGTGTGCCCAGGGCAGGGAATGGGGCCGTGGGGTGATACCTTGGGTGGCCGGGCAGGGAGCACGTGGTGGGATCTCTTGGGTGTCCCTAAGGGGCCATGGGGGCATGGTGGGACCCCCAGGGTGTACCTAGTCAAGGGGATGTGGTGAGACCCCCCCCAGGGTATCCCTGATGAGGAGAATGTGATGGGACACTCTGAGGGTCACCAGGGGGTCATGGGGATGTGGCGAGACCCCCAGGTTGTCCCCAGTCAAGGGGATGTGATGGGACACCCTGGGGGTCACCAGGGTCACATGAGGATGTGTTGGGACCCCCAGGGTATCCCTAAGGGGCCATGGGGATGCGGTGGGACCCCAAGGGTGTCCCTGATCAGGAGAATGTGATGGCACACCCTGGGGGTCACCAGGGGGTCATGGGGATGTGGCGAGACCCCCAGGGTGTCCCCAGCCTTGAGACCCTCACAATGTCCCTGGCTGTGGGGTCAGTGGCCCCATAAGGGTGGGACAGTGCTGGTGGTCTCACCTTTCCCTACCCCAGTCCTGCTTTGGGGACCCCCACAGCTCCAGGGGGGTGGATGTGGCTGGTGCCATCCCTGTGGCTTTGGGGACACTGAGGGGTGGCCAGTGCTGTCCCCTGTGGCTCTGGTGGGACCGAGGGTGGCCAGTGCCATCCCTGTGGCTTTGAGGGGCTGGTGGTGACCAGTGCCACCCCTGTGGCTTTGGGGGGACTGAGAGGTGGCCAGTGCTGTCCCCCTCAGCTCCAGGGTGGCTAGTGCCATCCCTCTGGCTCTGGGGGGACCGAGGGTGGCCAGTGCCATCCCTGTGGCTCTGGGGGGACCGAGGGTGGCCAGTACCATCCCTGTGGCTCTGGGGAGACCAGAGGTGGCTGGTGCCATCCCTGTGGCTCTGGGGGGACCAGAGGTGGCCGGTGCCATCCCCGTTTCCGCATCCGCCCCCCCCCCATCCCCATCCGCCACCTGCCCGGCCACGTGTTGGGATCAGGATCGGGATCCCTGAAATCCCCCCGGGGGGGGGGGGACAGGTTGGACCCCCCGTGGCGTGTCCCCAGCAGTGCCACGGGGGGTCCCGCAGCCCCGCCGAGCCCCCCGCACCCTTCCCTGCCGGCGGGGTTTGTTTTTGGGGGGGGGGGGGGTTGGTGTTTACCTCCTCACCCCTTCTCCGAGCGGCTCCCGCTGTCCCCCGGGGGCGGTCCCGGGGCTAATTAATCCCCCCCGGGATGAGCCTCCCCAGAATAGCCCTGGGGAATCGGATCAGCTAATGAGCTGAGGGCGCTGGGGAGGAGGCGGGCGAGGGGAAGCAGCGGCCCCGGTGCCACATTCCCGAGGGGGACAGACCCTGGCAGTGCCATCCGGAGCCATGCCCGGGCTGCAGGGAGCGACTTTGGTGGAGCTGCCCAGGAAGCTGCAGCGCTCCCTCCTCCCCCGGCGGGACCTGCCGGGCCGGGGCAGCGCCGACATCGCCGAGTCCGTGGTGCACACGGCGGTCATGGGGCTGCTGCTGGTCACCGGCGAGGTCCGGGGGGCCAGGGGGGACCGGGGGGGTCGCGGGTGGGGGGACGCGGCTCATGTGTGTCACTCGGTGTCCCCGCAGACCCACCACTCGCTGCTGCTGGGCTCGGGCCACGTGGGCCTCAGGAATTTGGGCAACACGGTAAGTGTGGGCCCGCCAGACCTTGCTGGCTCTCTGTGCTGGGCGTGGGAGGGATTTAGGGGGGGTCTCTCACCTCTGGGTCCCCCCAGGCTTGCGGTGGTTGTGCCGTCGCTGTCCTGTCCTGCTGGGCTGTGACGTGCCCGGAGCTCCCCCAGCCCCCCCGACGCGGTCCCGGTGGTCCCAGCCCTCCTGTCCCTCTGTCCTGGGCTGCACGAAGGATTTGGGGTCCCCTGGGGTCCTTTTGGGGTCACCTGGGGGTCCTCCAGGCTCGTGCTGGCCATGGTTCTGTCCCGCTGGGGACATCATGTCCTTGGGGACCCTCAGTCCCAGAGCACAGTCCCCGTGGCCCCCAGCCCTCCTCTCCCACTGCCCTGGGGTGCACGAAGACTTTGGGGTCCTCTAGGGTCTTCTGGGGTCCCTTTGGGGACATGTCAGGGTCCCTTTGGGGTCACCTGGGGGTCCCCAGGTCTCCCCGTGGCTGTTCCTCCACAGTCCCGTCACATCCCCGAGGATCTCCCCCCCCCAGTACAATCAGGGGTGCCTGAAACAGTGGAGGACACCCCAAGGGGACCCCTGGGGACCCCCCCAAGTCCCAGCACCATCCCCCTGTGTCCCCCCAGTGCTTCATGAACGCGGTGCTGCAGTGCCTGAGCAGCACCAAACCCCTGCGGGACTATTGCCTGCGCCGGGACTTCCAGCAGGAGCAGCCCCCTGGCCCCAGGGCCCCCCAGGAGCTCACAGAAGGTGGGAGAGACCCCCTAAAAAAAATCTCAGGACCCCCTGGAAGGGTTACATAACCCCTGAGACCCGTGTCCCCCCTCACACACCTTGTCCCCGCAGCCTTCGCCGACGTCATCGCGGCGCTCTGGCACCCGGACTCCTCGGAGCCCGTCAACCCCGGGCGCTTCAAGGCCGTGTTCCAAAAATACGTCCCCTCCTTCACGGGCTACAGGTGAGGGGATCACCCCCCTACCCACCCTCACACCTTTGGGGGGTCAGGCAGAGGGGGTCCAACGTGTCTCTGTGTGTGTCCCCCTCCACCCCAGCCAGCAGGACGCGCAGGAATTCCTCAAGTTCTTCATGGACCGGCTGCACGTGGAGATCAACCGCAAGGGCCGGCGGACCCCCAGCATCCTGTCGGACACACGGAGAGCCCCCGCCCTGGAGGACCCCGAAACGCTCAGGTGAGGAGAGGAGGGGGGGGAGTGTGTGAGAAAGGGGGGGGGGGAGCCCCGATTTTGGGGCTGATCCCCTCCCCGACCTTCCCCTCGCAGCGACGACGAACGCGCCAACCAGATGTGGAAGCGCTACCTGGAGAGGGAGGACAGCAAGGTCGTGGGTGAGCGCTGAGGGTGGGGGTCACCCCCCTCCCTCCCTGAGACCCCCAGACCTCTCAGGGTGGCCCCCCTTTTTGACCCCCCTGTTGCCCCCAGACCTCTTTGTGGGGCAGCTGAAGAGCTGCCTCAAGTGCCAGGCCTGCGGGTACCGCTCCACCACCTTCGAGGTCTTCTGCGACCTGTCACTGCCCATCCCAAAGGTAAGGGTGGGGTGCAGCCCCCCAGAGCCCCCCCCAGACACCCCTGGGTGCCCCCAAACCACCCCCTGACCTTCTGCTCCTTCAGAAAAGCTTTGCTGGGGGGAAGGTCTCTCTCCACGACTGCTTCAGCCTCTTCACCAAGGAGGAGGAGCTGGACTCGGAGAACGCCCCGGTGAGAGCTTGGAGAGGGGGACACCCTCTCTGTGACCCCCAGTTTGTCCCCCTGCCGCCCCCCCTCACCGTCCCCTCCCCTCAGGTGTGTGACAAGTGCCGGCAGCGCACGCGGAGCACCAAGAAGTTGACGATCCAGCGCTTCCCCCGGATCCTGGTGCTCCGTATCCTTCGGGAAGCCGTGGGATTTGGGGGGGGGTGGGAGGGGGATGTGTGTTGGGGGATCCACTCCTCCGTCCAGCTTTGCCTTGACGCCTCCCTCCCCCCCCCCTCAAGACCTGAACCGGTTCTCCACCACCCGCTACTCCATCAAGAAATGCTCCGTGTTCGTGGATTTCCCGCTGCAGCAGCTCAACCTGCGGGAATTCGCCAGCGAGAAGGCGGGTGAGGAGGGCGGGGAAGGGGCGGGGAGGGGGCGGGAGGAGCGGCAGGACAGGGGGGGGCGGTAGGTGGGTGGGGGAGGCAGGGCAGGGGGCACAGGGCAAGCAGAGGCACTTGTGGGTCCCGTGCCCGCTGCCAGGGCTCGGGGAGGGGGGGGGGACAGCGCTGAGCCCCCCCCCGTGTGCCCCCCCCCCGGCGCAGGCAGCCCCGTGTACAGCCTGTACGCCCTGTGCAACCACTCGGGCAGCGTCCACTACGGGCACTACACGGCCTTCTGCCGCGACCCCGCGGGCTGGCGCGTCTACAACGACTCCCGGTGAGTGCCCCCCGCCCCCCCCCAACCGGGCACCACCCCCCCCCCCCCGTGCCCACCGCCCACCCGGGCTAAGGGTGTGTGTCCCCCCTCCCCTCGGCAGCGTGTCCCCCATCAGCGAGAACCAGGTGCCGTCCAGCGAGGGCTACGTGCTGTTCTACGAGCTGGAGGAGCCCCCCGGCCGCAGACCCTGAGCCCCCCGGGACCCCCGCGCTGGGAGGGGGTGGGGGGGGTGGGGTGTGACTCCCCTCCTGCCCCCCCCCACCTCCTCCGGACCCCCGGTCCCCGTGGCAGGGGGGGGGCGCGGGGGGCGGTTCGGCCGCGGCCCGCGCGGCCCCGGGGGGTTTTGTGAATAAATTTACTAAAAAAAGCCGAAAACCGCGGAGTTTTGGGGAGCGGGAGGGGCGGGGCTATGGGAGAGGGCGGGGCTTGTGGGAGGGCTAGTGGGAGAATGGGCGTGGTTTAAAGGGAGAGGGCGTGGTTATGGAAGGAGGCGGGGCTTGTAAGTCAATATCTACAGGAGGCGTGGTCATTATCAGAAGGGGCGTGGTTTCCATGTCACGGGCGCGGCCAATGGGATAGGTGCTGATATAGTGGGCGTGGTCATACGGCGGGGGCGTGGTTTGCCTCCATGGCGCGCTCCCGCGCCTGTCCGTCAACGCACGGCGCCTTCCTATTGGCCAACCACCTCCAGGGGCCCCGCCCCATACCCTTATCGGGACGGAGGGGGCGTGGCCTGCGCGGCGGACGCCGGGAGAGGTGCGGGGGGGGCTCCGGGGGTCGCGGGGCCGGGCCGGGGGGGGGAATCGGGGGGTTTGGGGGGTCCCGGCGACCCCGCTGACCCCCCCCCGGCCCAGGTCCTCTCATGGCGCCGACCGTGGCCGTGGTGGGGGGCGGCATCAGCGGCCTGGCCGCCTGTTACCACCTCGTCCGAGCCCCCCGCCCGCCCAAGGTGAGAGCGAGACCCCCCACACACCTTCCCCGCGACCCCCCCGAACTTACCCCCGGCATTCCCGAATTCCCACCCGGCATCCGCGAACTCCCAGTCCGCTCCTCCATTCTCTCCGGGACACCCGCAGCCTTCCGGGACCCCCAGCTCTCCCCAAGACCAACCCCCCCACCAGCCTCCCACGTGACCCCCAGACTCTCCCCCTGAGACCCCCAACCTTCCCCCCCCTGACCTCCATTCCTTCGGGGACCCCCCAAATCCTTCCGGGATCCCCAGTTCTCCCCGGGACCTCCAACCTCTCCCCGGGACCCCCAATCTCTCCCCCCGGACCTCCATTCCTTCGGGGACTCCCCCAAAGCCTTCCGGGAACCCCCACTCTCCCCGGGACTCCAAAACTCCATCCCGGACCTCCATTGCTTCGGGGACCCCCCAAAGCCTTCCGAGACCCCCAACTCTCCCCGGGACCCCCAACCTCCCCCCCCAGACCTCCATTCCTTCGGGGACCCCCCCAAATCCTCTGAGACCCCCAGCTCTCCCCGGGACCCCAAAACTCCATCCCGGACCTCTGTTCCCCCCGAGACCCCTCCGGGGTTCTCCCCCTCCCGGGACCCCCGGTCGCCGTGGGGTGCCCGTGGTGACATTGGGGGGGGGGGGGTCTCTGGGGGTCCGCAGGTGGTGCTGCTGGAGGCCAGCGGCCGTTTTGGGGGGTGGCTGCAGAGCACCCAGACCCCCGAGGGGGCCGTGTTTGAACACGGGCCCAGGGGGGTCCGTCCCCACGGTGCGGTGGGCGCCGAGACCCTGCACATGGTACGGGGTGGGGGCCAGGGGGGGTCCCCGGGGCTGGGCTCGAGGTGCCAGAGGGGTCCCTGCCTGGGTGTTGGGGGTCCCAATGGTCTGGGCGAATTCCTGGATGGGTGTTGGGGGTCTCAGTGGTCTGGGGGGGTTCCCTGGGGCTGGGCTCAGGGTGCCAGAGGGGTCCCAGGGGGCTGGGGTTTGGGGGGGAGGGTTGTTGGTTGGGCAGGGTTTTGGGGTAGGGGAAGTTCCTGGGTGTATGTTGGGGGTCTCAGTGGTCGGGGGGAGTCCTTGACTGGGTGTTGGGGGTCCCCAGTGGTCTGGGGGGTCCCTGGGTGGATGCTGGGGGTCTCAATGGTCTGGGGGGTCCCTGGGTGGATGTTGGAGTTCCCA
Organism: Chiroxiphia lanceolata; assembly: GCF_009829145.1. NCBI lineage: Eukaryota > Metazoa > Chordata > Aves > Passeriformes > Pipridae > Chiroxiphia > Chiroxiphia lanceolata. Next base: position 986,647 of record NC_045665.1, read on the forward strand.
ATGGTCTGGGGGGGTCCTGAGTGGGTGTTGGGGGTCTCAGTGGTCTGGGGGGTTCCTGGGGTTTGATTTGGGGTGTCAGAAGGGTCCTGGGATCTGGGGAGGTCCCTGGGTGGGTGTTGGGGGTCCCCAGTGCTCTGGGGGTTTCCTGGGTGGGTTTTGGGGTCACCAGTGCTGTGGGGGTCCCTCTGTAGATGCCAGGCTGTGTTTGAGCCCCCCAAATCCCCCCCATCCTCCAGGTGTCGGAGCTGGGGCTGGGGGGGGACGTGCTGCCCGTGCCCGGGGACCACCCGGCGTCCCGGAACCGCTTCCTGTTCTGTGGGGGGGCCCTGCACCGGCTGCCCTCGGGGCTGGGGTAGGGACCCCCTGAGCCCCCTGTGCCCCCCAAATACTCCCCCGCTCCCCAAAGCCACCCCCCTGATGCCCCCATATCCCCAGGGGTCTCCTGCTTGTTGTGCCCCCCGTACACCCCCCGTGCCCCCAGTGCCACCCCCCTGATGCCCCCATGTCCCCAGGGGTCTCCTGCTGTCTGTGCCCCCCCCCGTGCTCCTAGTGCCACCCCCCTGCCCCCCCCCCCGTGTCCTCAGGGGTCTTGTGTGGGCCGTGCCCCCCCCCCCACACCCTCTGTGCCCCCAGTGCCCCCCTCCTTGACCCCCCTGTGTCCCCAGGGGTCTCCTGTGAGCTGTGCCCCCCCAACGCCACCCCCGTTAACACCCCCGTGTCCCCAGGGGTCTCGTGCAGGCTGTGCCCCCCCATACACTCTCTGTGCCCCCAATGCCACTCCCCTGACCCCCCCGTGTCCCCAGGGGTCTCGTGAGGGCCGTGCCCCCCAATATCCCCCAGTGCCACCCCCCTGACCCCCCCGTGTCCCCAGGGGTCTCGTGTGGGCTGTGCCTCTCAGTATCCCCCAGTGTCACCCCCCTGACCCCCCCGTGTCCCCAGGGGTCTCGTGAGGGCCGTGCCCCCCTTCTCTCGGGCGCTGCTCTGGGCGGGGCTGCGGGACCTGCTGACCCCGGCGGGCACAGACCCCGACGAGAGCGCCCACGGCTTCGCCCGGCGCCGCTTCGGCCCCGAGGTGGGTCCGGGGGGGGCTGATGACCCCCCCCATAACCCCCAACCCTCGATAATCCCGCCCCGACAACCCCCTGCAGTAACTCCCCCCAGTAACCCCCCCCAATAACCTCCCACCTCAATAAATCCCCCAATAACTCCTCCCTTGACACCCCCTCCCAAAACCTCCCCAATAACCGCTCCCCATAACCCCCCACCTCAATAACTCCCCCCCATAACCCCCCCTGACAACCCCCAACCTCGATAACCCCCCACCCCAATGACCCTTTCCCAATAAACCCCCTGATAACCCTCCCTCCCTATAACTCTCCCCATAACCCCCCTGATAACCCCCCACCTCAGTACCCCCAAATAGCTCCCCCCCATTACCCCCCTTCTCCCATAATTCCTCCTCCCCATAACCCCCCCCCCACCTCGATAACTCCCCCCCAGTTTATCAGCCCCCCCCAGGTCTGGGCGGGGCCCGGGCGCTCCCCGGTGACCCCGCGGTGACCCCGTGGTGGCCCCGCAGGTGGCCGAGGTGGCCGTGGACAGTCTGTGCCGGGGGGTCTTCGCCGGGGACAGTCGGACCCTCAGTGCCCGCTCCTGCTTCCCGGCCCTGTTCCGGGCCGAGAGGAGCCGCGGATCCGTCCTGCTGGGAATGGCACTGGGAGACGGTGGGGACACTGGGGGACACTGGGGACATCCTGGGGACACTGGGACACACTGGGGACACTGCTGGGAATGGCACTGGGACACACTGGGGACACTGCTGGGAATGGCACTGGGAGACGGTGGGGACACTGGGGGACACTGGGAGACACTGGGGACACTGCTGGGAATGGCACTGGGAGACAGTGGGGACACTGGGGACACCCTGGGGACACTGTGACACTCTGGGGACACTGCTGAGAATGGCACTGGGACACACTGGGGACACTGGGACACACTGGGAACACTGCTGGGAATGGCACTGGGAGACAGTGGGGACACTGGGGGACACTGGGGACACTGCTGGGAATGGCGCTGGGACACACTGAGGGACACTGGGAGACACGGGACACTGCTGGGAATGGCACTGGGACACACTGGGGACACTGGGAGACACTGGGAGACACGGGACACTGCTGGGAATGGCACTGGGAGATGGTGGGGACAGTGGGACACAGTGGGGGACACTGCTGAGAATGGCACTGGGAGACAGTGGGGACACTGGGACATACTGGGAGACACTGGGACACACTGGGGGACACTGCTGGGAATGGCAATGGGACACCCTGGGGACACTGGGACACCCTGGGGACACTGCTGGGAATGGCACTGGGAGACAGTGGGGACACTGGGACACACTGGGGACACTGGGACACACTGGGGGACACTGCTGGGAATGGCAATGGGAGACAGTGGGGACACTGGGACACACCGGGACACTGCTGGGAATGGCACTGGGAGACAGTGGGGACACTGGGACACCCTGGGGACACTGCTGGGAATGGTGCTGGGAGACAGTGGGGACACTGGGACACAGTGGGGGACACTGCTGGGAATGGTAATGGGAACTAGTGAGGACACTGGGACACACTGGGGGACGCTGGGACACACTGGGGACACCACAGCGTGTCGGGGCTGGCACTGGGATCCGGCGGGCGCTGGGGTGGGGACACGAGAGGACAGTGAAGGCTCCGCCCCGCCGGGGTTGGCACCGTGCCCTGGCTCGGGGGGGGGGTTCTGTGGGGACAGCAGGGCCGAGCCCCCCCCCCGGGCGTTGTCACCGCGTTGTCCCCGCAGGCGAGGGGACCCCGCGCGGCCCCGACTCGGGGCTGGCCCGGCGGGCGCGCGCCGAGCGCTGGAGCCAGTGGTCCCTGCGGGGGGGGATGGAGACCCTCGCCCGGGGGCTCGTGGCCTTCCTGGCCCCCCGCGGGGTCGAGCTGCGCTGTCACAGCCCCCTGTGTCACCTGCGCCACCGCCACGGCCGCTGGCAGGTGGGGACACTCCCAGTGCCTTCCCAATCCCCTCCCGGTGTCCCCTTGGGGCCCCTCCCAGGGCCCCCAGTCCCCTCCCAGACCCTCCCAGTGCCCCCGATCCCCTCCTGGTGTCCCCTTGGGGACTCTGGGTCCCAGTGTCCCCTTGGGGACCTTCCCAGTGCCCCCGGTCCCCTCCCAGTGTCCTTTGGGGACCCTCCCAGTGTCCCCTTGGGGCCCCTCCCAGTGCCCCCAGTCCCCTCCCAGTGTCCTTTGGGGACCCTCCCAGTGCCGTCCCGGTGTCCCTTTGGGTCCCCTCCCCAGTGCCCCCCACCCCACATCCCACTCTCCATCCCCTCCCCAGTGCCCCTCAGGTCCTTTTCCCAGTGTTCCTTTCCCAGTGCCCTCCCGAGTGCTCCCCACCCCACATCCCACTCTCCGTCCCCTCCCCAGTGCCCCCCCCGTGCCCCTCGCCCACCCCTCTGTCCCCCCCCAGCTCTCTGTGCCCGATGGCACCGTCACCGCCGACCACGTCGTCAGCGCCCTGCCCGCCGCAGGTACGGCCGCGCTGCCCGGATCCCCCTGTCCCCCGCTGTCCCCTGATGTCCCCCGCTGTCCCCTGATGTCCCCCCTTCGTCCCCAGCCCTGGCCGAGGCGCTGCCCCCCGAGGCGGAGCCGCTGGCGCGGGAGCTCCGCCACATCCCGACCGCCTCCGTGGCCGTGGTCAACCTGCAGTACGAGGGGGTCTCGCTGCCCGTCACGGTGAGAGGGGGGGTCCCGCAGGTGTCCCCTGCCCTCCCCGGGGGTGTCCCCAGCCCACCAGGGGTGTCCCCAGCCCGTCCTTCCCCCCCCCCCCCGCAGGGATTCGGGCACCTCGTCCCCTCCTCGGAGGACCCGGCGCTCCTGGGCATCGTCTACGACTCGGTGGCGTTCCCGCAGCACGACGGGGCCGGGCCGCCCTCGGTCCGGCTCACGGTGGGTCCCGGGGGGCACGGGGAGGGGTCCCGGGGTGATTTTGGGAGGCTCCTGGTCCTGGGAGGTGTCCTGGGAGGCGCCTGGTTCCGGCAGAGCTTTGGGGACCCGGCGGGGGCGGCCCCATCTGAGTCCCCGGGGGGCACGGGGAGGGGTCCGGGGTAATTTTGAGGGGCTCGGGGAGGGGTCCGGGGTGATTTTGGGGGGCACAGGGAGGGGCCCGGGGTAATTTTGAGGGGCTCGGGGAGGGGTCCTTGGTGATTTTGGGGGGCACGAGGAGGGGTCCGGGATGATTTTTGGGGGGCTCACGGTGTCCTGAGAGATGCCTGATTCCGGCAGAGCTCTGGGGGGACACGGGAGGCTGTGCGGGACCACCTGAGTCCGAGGGGTCACGGGGAGGGGTCCGGGATGATTTTTGGGGGCATGGGGGGGGGTTCCGGGGTGATTTTGAGGGGCTCACGGTGTCCTGGAAGGCGCCTGGTTCCGTCAGAGCTTCGGGGACGCAGCGGGCACAGGAGGCTGCGCGGGACCACCGGGAGGGCTCCGGGGTGATTTTGGGGGGCACGGGGGTGATTTTGGGGGGGCTCCCGGTGTCCCGCAGGTGATGCTGGGAGGCGCCTGGTTCCGGCAGAGCTTCGGGGACCCGGCGGGGGCGGCCCCGGCGCTGCTGCTCCGGAGGGCACAGGAGGCCGTGCGGGACCACCTGGGGCTGGGCGGGACCCCCGCCCGCTCCATCGTCAGGGTGCAGCAGGTGGGTGGGCGACGGTTTTGGGGGGCTGGGGGCTCGGGGGGGGGTCTCGCGGGGCTCACCCGGGCCCCCCCCCCCAACAACTCACCCCCCCCGACAGGGCTGTATCCCCCAGTACACGCTGGGCCACTGGCAGCGCCTCGGTAAGGGGGTCCCTGAGGTCTGGGGAGGGGTCCCAGGGGTCTGGGAGTCTGTGGAGCTTGGTTTGGGGTGTCAGAGGGGTCCTGGGTCTGGAGGGGGCCCCTGGGATCTGAAGGGGGTCCCTGGGTGGGTGCTGGGGGCTGGGAAGGTCCCAGGGGGGGTCCTGGAGTCTGGAGGGGGCCCCTGGGATCTGAAGGGGGTCCCTGGGTGGGTGCTGGGGGCTGGGAAGGTCCCAGGGGGGGTCCTGGAGTCTGGAGGGGGTCCCTGGGTGGGTGTTGGGGGGTCCCAGGGGTCTGGGAGTCTCTGGAGCTTGGTTTGGGGTGTCAGAGGGGTCCTGGGTCTGGAGGGGGTCCTTGGGTGGGTGCTGGGTCTGGAAGGGGGTCCTTGGGTGGGTGCTGGGAAGGTCCCTGGGTGGGTTCTAGGGTCTAGAGGGGGTCCCTGGGTGGGTGCTGGGGTCTGAAGGGGGTCCCTGGGTGGGTCCTGGGTCTGGAGGGGGGTCCCTGGGATCTGGAGGGGTCCCTGGGTGGGTCCTGGGTCTGGAGGGGGGTCCCTGGGGTCTGAAGGGGGTCCCTGGGTGGGTCCTGGGTCTGGAGGGGGGTCCCTGGGGTCTGAAGGGGGTCCCTGGGTGGGTCCTGGGTCTGGAGGGGGGTCCCTGGGATCTGGAGGGGTCCCTGGGTGGGTGCTGGGAGCTGGAGGGGTCCCTGGGTGGGTCTGGGGTGTGAAAGGGGTCCCTGAGATCTGGAAGGGGTCCCTGGGTGGGTGCTGAGAGCCGGAGGGGGTCCCTCGGGCTTGGTTTGTGTTACCAAGGGGGGTCCTGGGGTGGATTTTGGAGTCTGGCAGTGGGAAGGGGGTCCCTGGGTGGTTGTTGAGGGTCCCAGCAGTCTGGGGGAGTCCCTGGGGTGGTGTGGGGGTGTCTCCTGTCCCCCAAATCCCACGTGCACCCCCCCCCCCCAGAGCGGATCAGGCAGTTCCTGAAGGAGCAGCAGCTCCCCCTGAGCCTCGTCGGGGCCTCCTACTCGGGGGTCTCTGTCAACGACTGCATCGCCAGCGCCAAGGCGGCCGTGGGGGGGCTCTTGGGGACACCCCCCTGACCCCCCCGTGCCCCCCCCCGTGCCCCTCACCCCTCCAGCAGCCCCCCCCGTGGCTGTAGGACAAAGCGATTTTCTTTTTTAATTGACAAAAAAAACCCCTCAACCCCTTACAAAGGCCCAGGGAGCGGCTCATAAATAGAATAAATACCCGCGAGCGCCCGATTCGGGGACCCCCAGAGACCCCCCCCCACCGTCCCCCGGGGGTCAGGCTCACCCCGGGGTGCCCCCCAACACCAGGCAGGGCTCCCAGTGCCCCCCACCCCAGTCCATCCAGCGAGGCCACACTGGGGGGCCCAGTGCGGGAAGGGGGGGGTTAAAGGGGTCCCCGTGCCAGGCTCTGGTTGCCCCCCCGGGGGTCCTGGGTGGTCCCCGGGCCCTGGGTGCTGTTGGGGGCCGCGGGGGGGGCCGTGGGCAGGCTGTGGGGGGGGGGAGCCCCCCGTGCCAGCGCCAGGGGCAGGGGCAGGGCCCCCCGGGGGGGCTGGCGCAGCATCTCCTCCCGGAAGCGGCGGGAGCTGCCGGGGGCTCCGTGGGGGCCGCGGGGGTCGGTGCCGATGTCCACGGTGAGGTTGGTGTAGAGGGGCTGGAGCCGCTTTTCCAGCAGGGAATAGGTCAGGGAGTTCATCCCGTCCTGGGTCCAGGCGCGCTGGGTCCGCACCAGCAGGTCGAACCTGGGGAGGGGGGGGGAGACAGCAGGGGGGTCAGGCAGGGAGTTGTGGAATCGTGGAATCGTGGAATTATGGAGCCATAAAATCATGGAATCATGAAATCATGGAATTACGGAGTCATGGAATTACAGAGTCATGGAATCATGGAATCGTGGGATTATAGAATCACAGAATTATAAAATCATGGAATTATGGAACCATGGAATCATGGAACCATGGAATCATAAAATCATAGAATTATAGAATCATGGAATTATAGAATCATGGAATCATAAAATCATAGAATTATAGAATCACGGAATTATAGAATCATGGAATTATGGAACCATGGAATCATAGAATCCTAAAATCATAGAATTACAGAATTATAGAATCATAGAATCACAGAATCATAGAATCATGGAATCACAAAATCATAGAGTCACAGCATCATAGAATCATGGAATCATAAAATCATAGAGTCACAGAATCACAGAATCACGGAATTATGGAATCATGGAATCACAGAATCAGGGAATCAAGGACCTGTGGGGGTTCTCCTCGTTGCCTTTGTCCCCCTTGTGCTTCACCATCTTGTAGTGGCCGATGGAGATGGGGGGGCGGGAGATCTTCATCCCGGCCAGGCGCACCCTGGGGGGGACACGGGCTCAGGGGGGGGACACGGGGGACAGGGACACCCCCCTGGGGGGGACGGGGCATGGGGGGGGACAGGGCATGGGGCCACACCCCTGGGGGGACAGGGACACCCTCCTGGGGGGACAGGGCATGGGGACACACCCCTGGGGGGACAGGGACACACGCCTGGGGGGACACGGGGTCATGGGGGGGAGAACAGGGAATGGGGACACTGTCCTGGGGGGGACACAGGGGACAGAGACACACCCCTGGGGGGACAGGGACACCCCCCTGGGGGGACAGGGACACCCTCCTGGGGGACACAGGAGACAGAGACACACCCCTGGGGGGACAGGGCATGGGGACACACCCCTGAGGGGATGGGGACACCCTCCTGGGGGGGGACATGGGGTTGTGGGGGGGAACAGAGAATGGGGACACTGTCCTGGGGGGGCCACAGGGGACAGGGAGAGACACAGGGGACAGGGACACCCCCCTGGGGGTGACAGGGCATGGGGGGGGGGAACCAGAAATGGGGACACTGTCCTGGGGGGGCCACAGGGGACAGGGGCATCCCCCTGGGGGGGTTAGGGGGTCATGCGGTGGGGGGACAGGGACATTCCCCCCGGGGAGGGGACAGTGTGACACCCCCAGCTCCAGGGAGGGGACAATGGGACACCCCCAGCCCCAGGGAGGGGACAGTGTGACACCCCCAGCTCCAGGGAGGGGACAGTGTGACACCCCCAGCCCCAGGGAGGGGACAGTGTGACACCCCCAGCTCCAGGGAGGGGACAGTGTGACACCCCAGTGCCAAGGAGGGGACAATAGGACACCCCTCCAGCCCCAGGGAGGGGACAGTGTGACACCCCCAATCCCAGGGAGGGGACACAGCCCAAGGGAGGGGACAGTGTGACACCCCCCCAGCTCCAGGGAGGGGCCAGTGTGACACCCCCAATCCCAGGGAGGGGACAATGGGACACCCCCCCAACCCCAGGGAGGGGAGAGTGTGACACTCCCAGCCCCAGGGAGGGGACACACGACCCCCCCAGCCCCAGGGAGGGGACACACGACCCCCCCAGCCCCAGGGAGGGGACACACGACCCCCCCCCATGTCCCCACCTGGTGGCAATGTCGTCGTCCTCGCCCCCCCAGCCCCAGTACTCGTTGGGGAACCCGTTGATCTTCATGTACTGGTCGGGGGTCAGGGCTGAGACCCCCCCAAAATACTGGGGGTACGGCAGGCTGGGGGGGAGAGGGACACTCAGCTGCTGTACCCCCACCCCAAAGTGTCCCCAGGGAACCCCCCCAGGGACCCCCAAACCCCCCTGAGCCCCCCCAGGGACCCTCAAAGCCCCCTGAGCCCCCCCAGGGACCCCCCAGATCCCCCTGAACCCCCACATTCAGCAGTTTCACCCGGTTAAGGTAGAATTCCCGGCCTGGGGGGTGGGAAAAGGGGGTCTGGAAGTATTGGGGACCCCCCCAAACCCTTCTGAACCCCCCCAGGGAGCCCCCAGAATCCCCCAGGGGGGTGTGACCCACCTGTAGCCGAATTTGTTCATGGCCACAGAGACGTGTTTGGGGTTCCAGGGGTCGCAGGTGTAGAGGTTGTGGTCGTTCTCCGGGATCAAATCCACGTCGTGCAGGAAGAGACAATCCCAGTCCTCGTCCTTCAGGGCCTCCTTCACCCCCACGTTCAGCAGCTTCGCCCGGTTGAACGTGGAATTCCCGGCCTGGGGGGTGGGAAAAGGGGGCTGGAAGCACTGGGGACCCCCCAAAAACCTCCTGGGGACCCCCCAAAACCTCCTCTGGGAACCCCAAAACCCCCTCTGGGGACCCCCCAAACCCCTCATCCACCCCCCACATTCAGCAGCTTTGCCCAGCTCAACGTGGAATTCCCGGCCTGGAAAGTGGGAAAGGGAGGATGGAAGCATTGGGGACCCCTCAAACCTCTCCAAGCCCCTCTAGGGACCCCCCAAACCCTCAGTGGGGATCCTCCAAACCTCCCCAAGCCCCTCTGGGGACCCTTAAGCTCCCCTGAACTCTCTCTTCAGCCCCACATTGGGCATCTCCACCCACAAGTCCCGGCCCAGGGGCCGTCTGGAAGAAGGGTCTGGGACCTCCAGGACCCCCCAAACATCCCCAGGCCCCTATGAGGACCCCCAAAACCCTCTGTGGGGACCCTCCAAACTGCCCCAAGCCCCTCTGGGGCCTCCCAAACCCTCCTTAACCCTCTCTTCACACCCCCCCATTCAGCATCTCAACCCCATCACACACACAACTCCCATCCCCAGGAGTCTGGAAAAAGGGTCTGAGACCCCTGTGGACCCCCCCAAACCCCCCCAGGCCCCCAAAAATCCTCCGTGGGGACCCTCCAAACCACCCCAAGCCCCTCTGGGGCCTCCCAAATCCCCCCTCACCCTCACATTCAGCATCTCCGCCCCCTCCCACAGAGGTTTGGGAAAAGGGTCTGGGACCCCCGGGGACCCCCCAAACCCCCGAAAATCCTCCGTGGGGACCCTCCAAACTGCCCCAAGTCCCTCTGGGACCTCCCAAACCCTCCTTAACCCCTTCTTCACCCCCACATTCAGCATCTCCGCTCCATCACACGCACAACTCCCATCCCGCAAGGCTCTGGGAAAAGGGTCTGGGACCCCCAAGACACCCCCAAACCTCCCCAAGCCCCTCTGGGGACCCCTAAACTCCCCTGAACTCCCTCTTCACCCCCATCTGGGGCCTCCCAAACCCCTCTTCATCCCTTCTTCACCCCCACATTCAGCATCTCCGCCCCATCACGCACACAACTCCCAGCGCGGGGGGGGTCTGGGAAAAGGGTCTGGGATCCCCGAGACCCCCCCAAAGCCCCCCCAAATCCCCCCCCCCGGACCTGGTGCACGACGTAGATGCCGTAGTGGAGCTGCTGGCGCTGCAGGAAGGGGTGCAGGTAGTAGAGGAGGTGGCCCAGGTGGCTCTCCCGGTTGCGGTGGGGGACGATGACGGCCGTGCGGGACCGGGCCTCGCACAGGGGGGGCCGGTACCGCCCCCCCGGCCCCACCCCCGGGTTCTTGGCCTGGATGAGCTCCAGCGACGGCACCCGGGCGAAGGTCACCGTCAGGGGACCCACTGTGGGGGGGCACGGGGGGAGTAAAGGGGGGCACATGGGGTTGGGGGGATAAAGAACCCCAAATTGGGGTTGCCCCCCCCCCCCATCCCACAGTCTCAAAGCAGGGGGTTCTGGGGGGGGTGTCCTTTCCCCCAGTCCCAAATCAGGGAAGTTTGGGGAGTGTCTTCTTCCATCTCAAAGTGGAGGGCCCCGGGGGTTTGTCCCCACCTCATCCCAAATCGAGGGGGACCCCCAGGAATCCCCAAATTGGGGGTTCTTGGGGTGTGACCCTCTCCAGTTCCAAATCAGGGGAGCCCTGGGATTCGTCCCCCCACAGTCCCAAACTGGGGAGTCCTGGGGGTGTGTCCCCCCCCAATCCCAAACTGGGGGGGTTTGGGGAGTGTTTTTCCCCCCCCATCTCAAAGTGGAGGGACCCAGGATTTGTCCCCCCCAGTCCCAAACTGGGGGGTCCTGGGATCTGTCCCCCTCAATCCCAAACCAGGGGTTCCCGGGAGCGTGTTCCTGCCCCAGTCCCAAACTGGGGGGTCCTGGAGGTGTGTCCCCCCCACAATCCCAAACTGGGTGATCCTGGGCTTGTGTCTCCCCCCCCAATCACAAACTGGGTGGTCCTGGGGGTGTGTCCCCCTCTCAATCCCAAACTGCAGGATCCTGGGGGTGTGTCCCCCCCCAATCCCAAACTGGGGACTCCCAGGCTGTGTCCCCCCGTCCCAACCCCCCCATTTCTCCCCTCGGGGATCCCCCAAACCCCTTGTTTTCCCCTCCCCAGTCCCCCAAACCCCCATTCCTCCCCCCCAAACCTCTCTTTTCCCCCCATTTCCCCCTCATTCCCCCCCCCCAGTTCCCCCTGTTCCCCCCCTCACCGAGGAAGGGCGATCTCTCGGGGCAGTACGGGAGGGGTCTGGCGGGGTCTGGCGGCGGGGGCCGGGGGGGCAGGAGCCGGCTCAGGTTCTCGTAGACGTCGCGGGTGCGGGAATAGTCGAAGCTGGGCCCGGCCCCGCGGCCGAAAAGCGCCGTGAGGTTGCGAAACCCGCCGAGCGAGAAGTAGGCGACGAAGGCGAACTGGCAGCCGACCAGCAGCGCCAGCGAGCACGGCCGCTCCAGCAGCCGCCGCAGCATCGCCTCACCAGAGGGGAAAACCTCACCGGGACGCGGCGGCGGCGCCGGGCCGGGACGCGCGGGCAGCGGGAGGCATCGCGGGGGCAGCGCGGGGCAGCGCCGGGCACGGCGGAGGCATGGCGGGGCTGCGGGAGGGCAGGGGAGAGGGGCGGTGAGGGACGGGAGGGAGAGGGGCAGGGAGCGGCTCAGACATCGCCGGGATCACCGGGACCACCGGGACCTGCCCACCTCTGGACCGGCTCAGGCACCGCCAGGACCACCGGGATCCCCCCCCCTCGGGACCGGCTCAGACACCGCCGGGACCACCGGGACCTGCCCACTCCTGGACCGGCTCAGACACCATCGGTACCGGGACGTGCCCACTACCAGGACCTGCCTGGCCCCGGGACCGGCTCAGACACCGCCGGGACCACCGGGACCGGTACCAGTTCAGACACCACCAGTACTCCCAGTAACGGCACCTGCGCGCCCCCCGGTAACGATACCTGTCCACCCCCTGTCCCTCCCGGCCCCGGTACCTGCCCGGTCCCAGCTCAGCACCCCCAGCCCCGGTCCCGGTCCCCGTCGTGGTCCCGGCCCAGCCCCTGTTCCGTCCAAGTCCCAGTTCCGGCCCCATCCTTGTCTGGTTCCCAATCACGCTCCCAGTCCCAGCCCCGCTCCCGTTCCCGCTCCCGATCCCGCTCCCGGTCCGTGCCTGGGCCCGGCTCAGCCCCTCCCGGCCGCCGCCATCTTGGAGCGAAGGGCGCGGTGTGATGACGTCACGGGCCGACCGCGTGGCGGGGTCAGGGCCGGGCCGCACCGGGTGAGGGGACAACAGCGGCCCCGGGGGGGAAACCGGGGGGGGGTTCCCTCGGGGAGCCGGGACGGCCGCGGGAAGCGCCGGTGACCTCCGGGCGGGGCGCGGGGTCCCGGTAGGACCCAGGAGAGCCTCTGGAGGTGATGAGGGGCGTGTTCTGGGATGGCCACAACCACATAGGGGCGTGGCCACAGCAAGAGCCGTTGCCGCGGCAACCGCGCGCGCCCCGCCTCCTCACGGGGGCTGCCCCGCCCCTTGTTATACGTCATGGGGGCAGCGCGCTGTGATTGGGCGCAAGGCCAGAAGCGGAGCGTGCTGGGCGGGGCGAGCGCACGTGTGTCCCCCAGTCACGTGTGTCCCGTCCCGGAGGTCACGTGCCCCCAAAATATCCCCCTCAAACACGACTGTCCCACCCCCGGGTCCCCAAAGGACCCCCCCGAACATCCCCCCTCCCCTCACATCGCACCGTTCCATAAATATCTTTAATTAATGGCACTGCCATAAATTACAGCTCTGGGGGGTGTGGGGCGCGGACAGGGGGGTCCCTTGGTCCTGCCAGGGGGTCTCCCAAATTAAGGGGGGATAAACACCCAAATTGAGGGGTGATCAATGAGCACCCAAACTGAGTGAGGATCCATGAACACCCAAATTGAGGGGTGACAGCTGTCCCCATGTCCTCTGTGTCCCTGTCCCCTGTTGATGCTCAGGTGCCATCAGCAACTGTTGCTTTATTCCCCTCAGCAGCACAAGCACCACTGGTGAAGGCAGCTGGTCCCTGTCCCCACTCCTGACCCTGTCCCCATTCCTGACCCTGTCCCCATCCCTGTCCCTGTCCCCATCCCTGTCCCTGTCCCGTTCCCTCAGGGTCTCTTCACGGTGCTCTCGATGAACGACTCCAGCACAAAGATGGTCTCGTCCACCTGGTTCTCGCTGGCATCGATCCTGGGGACAGACAGCGGTGGGCAGCCACCTGTCCCCCCTCCCCACCCCGTCCCCTCCCCATTCCCCAGCCCATCCTAGTCCCCATCACTGTCTCCATCCCTGACCCCTCTCTATCCCTCTCCCTGTCCCCTCCCCATTCCCCATCCCCATCCCTGTCCCCTCCCCGTTCCCTCCTTGTCCCCTCTCTTTCCCTTTCCCTGTCCCCATCCCCATCCCCATCCCCTCCCCGTCCCCTCCTGTCCCCTCACTTGTTGACGTTGCGTTTGAGGTTCTCCAGCTGCTGCCTCTCGGGCCCCGTCAGCATCTCCTCCACCTCCCTCAGCTGCTCCTCCTCGGCGCCCGTGGCCTGCATGGAGGCCAGGATGGCTTCCACCCGCTGGGACTTCTCCAGGAGCCTCCTGCCAGGGGACAGGGACACAGGGACGTGGTGCTGGAGGCTCCAGACCCCCCCTTGGACTCGGCGAGCCCCCGGTCCCGGCGCGGCGCTCACTTGTTCTCCCGCGTCTCGTGCTGCCGGCGCTCCATCAGGTTGGCGGCGCTCTGGGGGCAAACAGGGGTGTTGGGGGCACTGGGGGGGACACAGGGGCACTGCCACCTCTGGGACACCTGGACACTTGGACATCAGAGCAGGAGCTCTGGGGATACAGAGTCAGGTGAGCCCCCCAGCCCAGGGGTACTCACAAAAACCCGATGGGGGAACATGGGGACATGGGGATGTGTTGGGGGCACTGGGGAACCCCATGAGGGGACACAGGGACAGTGGCACTGCCACCCCTGTGGCACCAGGAAGGAGGGGACTGTGACCCCTGGACACTTGGACATTGGAAGAGGAGCTCTGGGGATACAGAGCCAGGTGAGCCCCCCAGCCCAGGGGTGTTGGGGGACACCAAGGGACCCCACACTCACAAAAACCCAATGAGGGGACACGGGGACGGTGGCACTGCCACCACCCCTGTGGCACCAGGAAGGAGGGGACTGTGACACCTGGACACTTGGATACTGGAGCAGGAGCTCTGGGGATACAGAGCCAGGTGAGCCCCCCAGCCCAGGTGAGTTGGGGGACACCAGGGAACCCCATGAGGGGACACGGGGACGGTGGCACTGCCACCCCTGTGGCACCGGGAAGGAGGGGGGCTGTGCCACCTGGATTCCCTGGGAATTCCCACATGGATAGGCTGGAATGGCCGATGTTCAGGTGCTGGGCACCCACCTTGTAGCAGCGGTGCAGCAGCATCCGGGCGGCGGCCGCCACGTTCACCGTGTACAGGTAGAAGGTGCGGGATGGAGCGTGGTCCGGAGTCTTGGGAATCTCCTGTGGGAAGGAGAGGGGCAGGGACCAAGCTAAGGGGGGTCCCCCTCCCCAGAGGTGTCCCTGGTGGGTTCCTCTTCCCTCCCCAGAGGTGTCCCTGGTGGGATCCCTCTCCCTCCCCAGAGGTGTCCTTGGTGGGTTCCCTCTCCCTCCCCAGAGGTGTCCCTGGTGGGATCCCTCTCCCTCCCCAGAGGTGTCCTTGGTGGGTTCCTCCCCAGAGGTGTCCCTGGTGGGTTCCTCTCCCTCCCCAGAGGTGTCCCTGATGGGTTCCTCTCCCCTCCCCAGAGGTGTCCCTGCTGGGATCCCTCTCCCTCTCCAGAGCTGTCCCTGCTGGGATCCCTCTCCCTCTCCAGAGGTGTCCCTGGTGGGTTCCTCTCCCTCCCCAGAGGTGTCCCTGGTGGGATCCCTCTCCCTCCCCAGAGGTGTCCCTGGTGGGTTCCTCTCCCCTCCCCAGAGGTGTCCCTGGTGGGTTCCTCTCCCCTCCCCAGAGGTGTCCTTGGTGGGTTCCTCTTCCCTCCCCAGAGGTGTCCCTGGTGGGTTCCTCTCCCCTCCCCAGAGGTGTCCCTGGTGGGATCCCTCTCCCTCCCCAGAGGTGTCCTTGGTGGGTTCCCTCTCCCTCCCCAGAGGTGTCCCTGGTGGGTTCCCTCTCCCTCCCCAGAGGTGTCCCTGGTGGGTTCCTCTCCAGAGGTGTCCCTGGTGGGTTCCTCTCCCTCCCCAGAGGTGTCCCTGGTGCCAGCTCCCAGTCAGGATGACCTGGAAGTGCCTGGGAACCCCCAGCCAAGCTATTCCATCCAGGAGAATCTCCCGGATCCCGGAGTTTCCCTCACCTGCAGGGACACCAGATTCTCCGAGAGCATCCTGTAGAGCATGTCCTTGGCCTCCTTGGCCGGGATCATGGCAAAATCCTCCACCTGCTTCTGCTCCAGGTGCTTCTTGCGCAGGAGCAGGCGGAAGATCCGGGCGCAGCGGGAGCCGAACCTGGGCGGGAAGAGCGGGATGAGGAGGGATCGTGGGAAGGGGCCCTGGAAAAGCCTGGGAGTGTCCCAGGTCCCATTGTCACCTCTCCTCCACGATGGACTCCAGCGTGGCCGTGGCCAGAGATGCCAGGGCCTTGTGCAGGTCTGCAGGGGAGGGGGGGGTGAGGTCAAGGAGAAAATTCCAGAGCTTGGGAATGTTTCAGGCCTGGGAACACCAGGTGTGTCCCCCCCCTCTCCAAAGGATACTGACGGTGTAGGTGCCCCCACCGCTGTCCCCAGACTTCCCCACGAATTCCAGCTGCAGGGAGAGACAACAGGGAAGAGGTCAGGACATCCCCAAAGAAGGAAAAAAACATGGTTGGGTTGTTTTCCTTAAAATCTGGAGTGGGAAGAAAAAAAACGGAGATTTTGGGAAAAGAAAAAATCTACGACTTCAACAAATAGTGACACTTTCAAAGGCTTTTAAATCCCTTTAATATCTTATAAAGATCTTCAGTGACTGTTAAATACCTTCGGGATCTGTTAAATAACTTTCAAATATCTTCAGTGACCAAAATTTTTGGTCTCTTCAATGGATTTTGAGTAATTTCAAAATATTTGGAGTCACTTCAGTGTTTTTAAAGTCACGTTGGCATCTTTGAATATCATCAATATGTTTAAATATCTCTCCAGTAACTTTTAAATATCTTTGGTGTCTTTTAAATACCTTTGTCATCTTTTAAGTATCTTCAATGTCTGTTAAATATCTTTGGTCCCTATTAAATACCTGTTTAAATAATATCTATTAAATAACCTCAGTATCTGTTCAGTATCTTTGATATCTGTTCAATGCCTTCAGGATTTGTTAAATAACTTCAGTATCTTTTAAACATCTTCAATATCTCCTAAATATCTTTAATATCTCTTAAATATCTTCAGTATCTCCTAAATATCTTTAATATCTTTTAAGTAACTTTAATATCTAATAAATAACCTCAATACCCATTTAATAACTTTTATATCTGTTCAATGCTTTCAGTATTTGTTAAATAACTTCAGTATCTGTTAAATATCTCCAGTATCTTTTAATTTTTTCAATATCTGATAAATAATCTCAATATCTGTTCAATATCTTTGATATCACTTCAATGCCTTCAGTATTTGTTAAATATCTCCAATATCTTTTAAATAACTCTAATATCTGATAAATAACTCCAATATCTGTGCAAAAACTTCAAAATTGGTCAGTATCTGTTAAAAACTGTTAACTCTCAGCAAAACTCCCTTTCCCCTTGGAGAGCAGAGTGAATTCCATGGAAGCATGGAATGCCAGAGGCTGGAAAAGCCCTGGAGAGCCCGGGGGGTGAACAGACAGAGGGAATTCCATGGAAGCATGGAATGCCAGAGGCTGGAAAAGCCCTGGAGAGCCCGGGGGGTGAACAGACAGAGGGAATTCCATGGAAGCATGGAATGCCAGAGGCTGGAAAAGCCCTGGAGAGTCTGGGGGTGAACAGACAGAGGGAATTCCATGGAAGCATGGAATGCCAGGGCTGGAAAAGCCCTGGAGAGCCCGGGGGTGAACAGACAGAGGGAATTCCATGGAATCATGGAATGCCAGGGCTGGAAAAGCCCTGGAGAGCCCGGGGGCACCCACCGGATCATCAGCCAGGAGCGCCAGGTACTGGTCCAGCACCTGCTTCCCGATGTTGTACCCAGCAGGAAGAGCCCGGAATATCTACATGGGAGAGAAAAAAGCAGGGAATGTCAGAGGCATTCCAAGGAATTCCCAGCACTCCAGGTGCTCCCAAGGACCCACCTCGTTGGAGGAGAGGGGCTGGGTGTGGGACGCGCCCGAGGCCGTGGTCACCTCGCTCATGCGCAGCATCGTCCGCACCACCTCGCTGCTGGTCTGCACGGGGGAAAACTGGGATTCAGGGCAGGGAAAAGCCTGGATCCGGAGCGGGAATGGGGGTGGGAGAGCCAGACCTGGTCCATGCGACTGCCCACGGCGCTGACCAGAGCCTGGTCACGGAAGTGCTGGTGGAAACGCTCCAGGTTCACCTGCCAGTAAATGCCATCGTCCGGAGGGGGCTGAGGGGGGAAAAGGGATAAAAATGAGGGAAAGGGGGTGGGAAAACTGAGGGAAAAGAGCCATGAAGTTGGTGGGAAGGAGGAAATGGAGGCAGAAAGCGGTGGGAAATGAAATAGAAATAAGGGAGAAGAGACGGGAAAATGAGGGAATGAGGCGGGAAAAAGGAGCGGTAAAAAGGGAGGGAAAGGAGGCACGAAGCTGAGGGAAATGGAACATAAAAATGAGGGAAAAGAGAGGAAAAATGAGGGAAATGAGGCACAAAAAAAGGAGGAAAAGGTGCCACAAAACTGAGGGAAATGAAACACAAAAATAAGGGAAAAGAGATGAAAAAATGAGGGAGATGAGGCAGGGAAAAGGAGCGGTAAAAAGGGAGGGAAAGGAGGCACGAAGCTGAGGGAAATGGAACATAAAAGTAAGGGAAAAGAGATGGAAAAATGAGGGAAATGAGGCACAAAAAAAGGAGGAAAAGGTGCCACAAAACTGAGGGAAATGAAACAGAAATAAGGGAAAAGAGAAAAAGGAGCCGCAAAACTGAGGGAAAAGGGGCAGAAAAAGTCTGAAGGAAAGGAGCCAAAAAAATGAGGGAAAGGGGCCACAAAACTGAGGGAAATGAAACACAAAAATAAGGGAAAAGAGATGAAAAAATGAGGGAGATGAGGCAGGGAAAAGGAGCGGTAAAAAGGGAGGGAAAGGAGGCACGAAGCTGAGGGAAATGGAACATAAAAGTAAGGGAAAAGAGATGGAAAAATGAGGGAAATGAGGCACAAAAAAAGGAGGAAAAGGTGCCACAAAACTGAGGGAAATGAAACAGAAATAAGGGAAAGAGAAAAAGGAGCCGCAAAACTGAGGGAAAAGGGGCAGAAAAAGTCTGAAGGAAAGGAGCCAAAAAAATGAGGGAAAGGGGCCACAAAACTGAGGGAAATGAAACACAAAAATAAGGGAAAAGAGATGGAAAAATAAGGGAAATGAGGAAAAAAGAGCAGGAAAAAAAGAGCAATCAAAAGTGAGGAAAAGGGGTCACAAAACTGAGGGAAAAGAGGGATGAAAAAATGTGGAAGAAGAGTCACAAAAAATTAGGAAAAGAAGCCACAAAAAATATGAAAGAGGAGCCCAAAAAAAGAGAAAAAGGAGCCACAAAACTGAGGGAAAAGGGGCAGAAAAAGTCTGAAAGAAAGGAGGCAAAAAAATGAGGAAAAGGGGCCACAAAACTGAGGAAGAGGAGCCAAGAAAAGTGAGGAAGAGGAGCCAAGGAAAGTGAGGAAGAGGAGCCAAGAAAAGTGAGGGAGACAAGAAAAGTGAGGAAGACAAGAAAACTGAGGAAGAGGAGGCAAGGAAACTGAGGAAGAGGAGGCAAGGAAACTGAGGAAGAGGAGGCAAGGAAACTGAGGAAGAGGAGCCAAGGAAACTGAGGAAGAGGAGCCAAGGAAACTGAGGAAGAGGAGCCAGAAAAGATGAGGAGGAAGCAGCAGAAAAATGAGGAAAAGGAACCACAAAAAATGAGGGCAGGGGCTCACAACCCCCCCTGGTTTCTCCAGTTCAGGAATATGCCCATCCCACCCTTCCCAGGCCCCGATTCCCAGCCCCAGAATTCCCGGTACCTCCGAGCTTCCTCCCTCCTGCTTCTGCCTCTTGGCCTTGCGCTGCCCGTCCTCTTCCTCGTCGCACGAGCGTCTCCGCTTCCCTTTCCCTGCAGACCCAAAAACCAGCATCTCCCACCTGGAATCGCGTATCCGAGCGCTTCCCGAGGCCCCCGAAATCCCGGGAATCCCCTCACCGGCGAGGCTGAGCCGCGGCACGACGTACATGTCCCTCTCGGCGATGGCCAGGGCGGGCGCGGGGGGCGGCGGCTCCGCGGCGTTCCGGGGGTTCTCCGGGACCATCGGGCACCTCCGGATGAAGTGGGTGTCTGCCAGGCGCACGAACGTGCCGGACACCTCGGCATAATCCATGGTTTTCCCATCTGGGAGGGAGAGGAGCCGTGGAGTGGGTGGAGCTGGGATAGTCCTGACGCCACGGCCACCACCACGACCGTCGACACCCCCCCAGACCCTCTGGGCCCACGTTCCCAAACCTGCTCCCAGATCCCTGTTTTTCTAAGGAGGAGCTTCCCACCTGCCACGGTCTCCATCAGCCTGTCCATGACCAGATCCAGTATGTTCCTGAGGCTCTGGAGGACATGGTGACACTGTGGCCACCACCATGACCTGGCCATGAACATCCCACAAATCCTCTGCTCCCACATTCCCAAACCTGTTCCCAGATCCCTGTTTTTCTAAGGAGGAGCTTCCCACCTGCCACGGTCTCCATCAGCCTGTCCACGACCAGATCCAGGATGTTCCTGAGGCTCTGGAGGACATGGTGACACTGTGGCCACCACCATGACCTGGCCATGAACATCCCACAAATCCTCTGCTCCCACATTCCCAAACCTGTTCCCAGATCCCTGTTTTTCTAAGGAGGAGCTTCCCACCTGCCACGGTCTCCATCAGCCTGTCCACGACCAGATCCAGGATGTTCCTGAGGCTCTGGAGGACATGGTGACACTGTGGCCACCACCACGACCATCACGGCCTGGCCGTGAACACCCCACGGAGCCTCTGCTCCCACATTCCCAAACCCGCTCCCAGATCCCATTTTTTTTAAAGGGAGAAGCTTTCCACTCTCCATAGTCTCCATCAGCTATATCTCCAAGGTCTCCATCAGCCAGATCCAGGATGTTCCTGAGCCTCTGGAGCACATGGCAACACCGTGGCCACCACCACAACCTTACCATGAACATCCCACAAATCCTCTGCTCCCACACTCCCAAACCTGCTCCCAGATCCCTGTTTTTCTAAGGAGGTGATTCCCACCCTCCATAGTCTCCATCAGCCAGATCCAGGATGTTCCTGAGGCTCTGGAGGACACGGTGACACCACCACGACCTGGCCATGAACACCCCACAAATCCTCTGCTCCCACATTCCTAAACCTGCTCCTAGATCTCTATTTTTCTAAGAAGGAGCTTCCCACCCTCCACAGTTTCCATCAGCTGGATCCAGGATGTTCCTGAAGCTCTGGAGGACAAGGTGACACCACCACAACCTGGTCACGAACACCCCATCTGGTCCCAAATTCCCAAAGCTGCTCCCAGATCCCATTTTTTTTAAAGGGAGAAGCTTTCCACTCTCCATAGTCTCCATCAGCTCTATCTCCATGGTCTCCATCAGCCAGATCCAGGATGTTCCTGAGCCTCTGGAGGACACAGTGACACCACCACGACCTGGCCACGAACACCCCACAAATCCTCTGCTGACACATTCCCAAACCTGCTCCTAGATCCCTATTTTTCTAAGGAGGAGCTTCCCACCCTCCATGGTCTCCATCAGCCTTTCCATGACCAGATCCAGGATGTTCCTGAGGCTCTGGAGGATGTGGTGACACCGTGGCCACCACCACAACCTGGCCACGAACACCCCACAAATCCTCTCCTCCCACATTCCCAAACCTGCTCCCAGATCCCTATTTTTCTAAGGAGGTGATTCCCACCCTCCATAGTCTCCATCAGCCAGATCCAGGATGTTCCTGAGCCTCTGGAGGACACGGTGACACCACCACAACCTGGCCACGAACACCCCCCAAATCCTCTGCTCCCACATTCCCAAACCCGCTCCCGTTCTTTTTTTTTTCCAGGGAGGACCTTCCCTCCCACCTTCCATGGTCTCGGTGAGGCGATCGGCCACCCTGGCCACGGCGCAGCTCATGGAGAGGTGGCCGTGGAGCAGCAGCTCCTCCACCAGCAGCTCCCCGGGGTCCCCGTAGAGCGTCTTGGCCGTGTAGATGTAGCGGGGGTAGCGCAGGATCCGCAGGATCCGCTCGCTCCGTGCCTCGTATTCCACGGACCCGCGGGGCTGCACCTCGTACCGCACCAGGTCGTGCTGGAGCAGGACACAAAGGGCCTTCTTCACCTGCGGGAGGGAGCGGGAAGGTTGGGATCCCACTTTTCCCCCCGCCCAGATCCCCGTTTTCCTCACGGAGAATCCGAATTTCCCCCCTCCTTCCTTTTCGGGGGAACACAAACCTCCCGCTCCGGGAAAATTCCCCCCTTCCTGATTTATTTCATTCGAAATGCCTTGTTCTTCTCCCCCCCATCTATCCCTGTCCCTGGATTCTTTTGATCTCTGCACAGCACCAGTTTCCCTCCTCCTTCCTCAAGTTTTCCAGGGACACACAAACCTCCCACTCCTGGTTTATCTCATTAAAAATTCCTGTCCTTCTCCACGTTTTCCCACCGGTTTATTCCCATCTTTCCTCCCTACAGAGCCTTAGAGTTTCTCTCCTCCTTTCCAAAGAAGTTTTCCAGGGAGATACAAACCTCCCACTCCAGAAAACCCTCTGAGTTACTGTTATTAAAAATTCCTCGTCCTTCTCCAGGTTTTCCCACCGGTTTCCCCCTCTGGCCCCCTCCCACCCCGTACCTGATCCGGGAGCAGCCCCGTGTCGCCCACCAGGAGCCGCAGCGGCCGCGGGCCCGTCCGGAGCAGGGAATTCCCGACTTTCTCCACGATCTCCCCGAAGTGCTCCTGGAGCAGCAGGGAGCAGAGCCGCAGCTCCGCCTGCGTCATCTCGGCGGCTCCCAGGAATCCCAGGAACGTGGTGGGGAAAGAACAGCTGGGGGGGGACAGAGAGGGGACAGATGTTGACCCCCCCCGGGGTTCTCTGTGTCCCCTCCTGGGGGGAATCAGCGGATCACTGGGATCCCGGCGCCCCTCCCGCCCCTCTTCAGGTGGGATCTCCCCTCCTTCCCCCCTCAGGGGTCCCGGGCCCTCCCTGCTCTCACCCCCAGACCTCGCCTAGGCCGCAACCGCCGCCATGGCAACGGCCACTTCCGCTTTCTCCTCCACTTCCGCTTCCCCCACTTCCGCCGCCGCCGCTGCCGCCGTCCCTCCTTGGGAGGCCCCACAGCAGGGGGCGCACTGCGCGCCGCTAACCCCGCGGGGCCGCTCTATCCTCCCACCCTCGCTCTTCGCGATGGGAGCGGAGCAGACGAGCTGAGCGGAAGCGCGGGGCCGCTCTGGGCCGCGCTCTGTGGCCCCCCCGGGAGGAGTGACGGCGGGCGAAGATGGCGGAGGCGGCGGCGGTGCCGCAGCACCGGTTCTTCTGCCACAGCTGCAAGGGCGAGGTCAGCCCCAAGCTGCCGGTGAGCCCCGGGCGGGAGGGGGACTCGGGGGAGCTCCGAGCTGCCGGTGAGCCCCGGTCCGGAGGGGTGGGAGGATCCGGCAGGCGGGGGTGACCCCCCAGTCCTTCCCTGAGGCCTCAGAGGAAGGGGTGACCCCCCCCTCCCCCAAATCTCTGCGGGAAGGGGCGACCCCCCCTCCCAAAGCCCGACCCTTCAGTGCCTCCAGCCCCCCCCAATCCCTTTAGGGACCCGTCAGCCAAGGGGGGACTCCTCATCCTGCCTCCTCCCCGTGCTGGCCCCCCCCAAACCTCCCGAACCTGCAGAGACGGGGCGACCCCAAAATCCCCCCATGGAACAGGATTGACGACCCCAAAATCCCCCCCCCCCCCGCCCCCCATCCCAGTTCTAATACTGGGATTTGGGATAATCCCATTCCCATCCCGCTCCCTGAGTGGTCCCCACATCCTGACAGGGTGGGAATTGCCAACCTGCTCCTAAATTTTCCCAGTTCCTATTCCCTGCGGCTGGGAAGGGAAGGTTTGGGAAGGGAAGGTCTGGGAAGGGAAGGGGAGTTTTTTGGGCAAGGAAAAGGCTGGGAACAAGAGAAAGGAAGGGAGTCTGGGAAGAGCCAAACGTTTGGATAGTCTGGAATGATGTGGGATGGTCAGAACTGGGATGGGATAACTCTGGATCGGGGTGGGGTGGTGGGAACTGAGGTGGGATGGTCTGGAATCGAGGTGGGATAGTTTGGAACGAGGTGCTTTGCTTAGGGAAAAACTGGGAAAGAGGGGCTGTTTGAGGTGTGGGGATGGTCCTGCGTGTTCCCAAGGAAAGAGAGATCCCGTGGGATAAGGATCCAGAGGTGAACAGGGGGTGAGGCTGGAAAAACAGAGCTGGAATCTCATGGAAGCAACAGAATCCGTGGATGAAGCCGGAGCTGCCGGGGTTGGGTTACTGGGAGGTGTCACCTGCGCTGGCTCCGGAATCTGATCCATCTGGGAATCCACAGGAAGGAGCTGGAGCAGCCAGGGTGGGGGCTGGGCTTTGCTTCCCACCTCCTCCAGAGCAGGATTTGGGCCTGGAGGCTCCCGGGATGCTGATGGGAAGAAGACAAGGAAGGGTTTGGATGGAGACCCCACAAAACTGAGAAAGGCAGACTTTGGGAATGCCTGGGGGGGGGTAAATGGCATCTGGGATTTCCTGGGAAAGCGTGGGGAAAGAAGAAAGGAATGTTCTGATCCAGCAGGGATCGGTTCTGAATGGAAAAGGGTGGGATTTGGGAACACTCCAGCTGTGGGATGGAATCCAGGGAAGGAAAGATCTGGGAGAGAGAATCCAGGAGGGAAGGTGAGGGGGGGGAACTTTTTGGTTTTTCCATGTTTTCCCCCAAATTCAAGGCAGTCCACAACTCTAGGAGAGAACTCTGGGAATGAGAGCAGGGAAAACTTTTCCCTTCTGAAGGAATTTTCTCCCAGTGACTCTTCAGCTCCCAAGCACCCAAATCCCTTGGGATTGGGATTGGGATCGGGTGGGATGAGCTTCTGGGCAGCCAGGATCAGGAATCTTCCTGGGAGGGGGCTGTTTTTCCCTGGAATCCCAAGTATTCCATGGCTAATCCCAACTCCTTGTCTTCCCAGGAATACACCTGCCCCCGCTGCGAGTCCGGCTTCATCGAGGAGGTCACTGATGATTCCAGGTACCGGAAAATCCAGGGATATCCCAGAGCTGGGCACGTGGACAGACAACAGGGAGATGAAGTGGGAAAAATGCCGTATTTTGGTCTTTTTTTTCCCCCCCTTTTTGCTCTTTTTTTGCACCTTTTGGTCTTTTTTTTTTACCCTTTTTCGTATTTTTTTTACCCTTTTTTTTGTTGTTTATTTATTTATTTATTTATTTATTTATATTTTTTTACCCTTTTTCATATTTTTTTTTACCCCTTTGGATTTTTTTTTTTTGGGTTAAAAATACCCTTTTTGATTTTTTTTTCATGTTTTTTCCTCCTTTTTAGTCTTTTTTTCCACCTCCTTTTTTTTTTTAACCCCTTTTGCTATTTCTTTTTGTAAAAAAAAAAAAAAAACAACATCCCTTTTGGGTCTTAATATTTTTTAACCCCTTTTGGGGTTTTTTTTGGTAAAACCCCTTTTTAATATTTTGGTTTTACCCATTTTGTGGAGTTTTTTTACCCTTTTTTTCTCTATTTCTCAACCTTTTTAATATTTTTAAAAAACCAATCTTTTTTCCTATTTTTGGACTTTTCTTTAACATTTTTTTGTATTTCTTGACCTTTTTTGTATTTCTTGACCTTTTTTGTATTTTTTAACCTTTTTTGTATTTTTTAACCTTTTTTGTATTTTTTAACCTTTTTTGTATTTTTTAACCTTTTTTGTATTTTTTAACCTTTTTTGTATTTTTTAATCTTTTTTGTATTTTTAAATTCTTTTTTGTATTTTTTAACCTTTTTTTATATTTTTAACCTTCTTTTGTATTTCTTAACCTTTTTTGTAGTTTTTTTAACTTTTTCTTGTATCTTTTTAACTTTATTTTTAAACTTTTTTGTATTTTTTAACCATTTTTTGTATTTCTTACCCTTTTTTTGTATTTTTTACCCTTTTTTGGTATTTTTTTTGTATTTTTTTATCCCTTCGGGGGGATTCCGGGAAACAAAACAGGGATTTGGGAAGGCTGGGGAGGATTCTGGGAGCACAGGAGGGATTTTTAGGAGCATGGGGGGGGATTTTTGGGAGCACAGGGGAATTTTGGGAATGGGCCCTGCCCTCACTCTCCTGCTTTTCCCAGTTTTTTCGATGGAAGTGCCCTGGATGGCAGCCCCTCCTCGCAGTTCGCAGAGGTGAGTTTTCCTGCTTTTTTCCCCCAAAATCCAGAGGGGTTCTTCCTGCTCCCAGGTTTTCTGGACTCCATCCATTATAAAATCCAAACTCACAGGAAATTCCCTCAATCCCAAGCCAGGAATGGGATCACCAAACAGCCAGAATTCCAATGCAGATCCCAATCTGTTCCCAATCCGGATTCTTCCTGTTTGCTTCCGTGCTGGGTCCCCTCTTCCTCTGGATCCCTTTGTCTCCTGATCCCGATTATTGCCTGGATATTGCTTCATATCCCAGAAATTCCCGAGTTCCAGCGGGATCCCGATCCTGCAGAGCTCCATGCTCCATAAATCAGCCTGGATTTTGGGATGGATAATGCCTGGAAGTGGCCTCCATCCCCTCAGAGCAGCGGGACAACACGGAATGTTCATTCCTTGGCTTTTATTCCTTAATCCAAAAGGATTTGTGGGAGAGGGTCACCCTGGGGAGGGGAGGCTCTGGCTCTGAATTCCTGGGGGTTTTCCTGCACCCTCTGGAGTGGAGATCCATGGATCTTCCCCCTGTATCACCCTTGGAGAGGCTCTGGGCTGGGAATTGGAGAAATCAGGGAACAGATGGGATGAGGCACCACAGGATCCATCACAGGGGCAGGGAATGGCTTTATCCACAGGGACAGATCCCACAGGATCTGGTGAATGGGCAGGGAATGGCTTTATCCACAGGGACAGATCCCACAGGATCCATCACAGGGGCAGGGAATGGCTTTATCCACAGGGACAGATCCCACAGGATTCATCCCAGGGGCTGGGAATGGCTTTATCCACAGGGACAGATCCCAGAGGATCCATCACAGGGGCTGGGAATGGCTTTATCCACAGGGACAGATCCCACAGGATCCGGTGCAGGGGCAGGGAATGGCTCAGGGACAGATCCCACAAAACAGCGGGATGGGGGCAGACACAGGGATAGGGGATCCTTCCAAATCCACATCCATGTCCTTCCCTGGGGCTGTGAGACCCCCGGGGGGATCCCACGGATAATCCCTCCTCAAATTCCAGCCCTTGGAGAGAGGGAGAGACCAACGCCACAACCTCTGGATTTCTTGGGATAACGGGCATTCCGGGGGGTTGTCGCAGTGGCTCCACATCCCGTCGGGCCACAATTGAGCCTTTTTCCCGGGCTTTCATTCCCGGAATCCGTGGCACCCGCGGGAACATCACTCCGGCGCCGTGGACCGCGTTCCCGCCGGGATGAGCGCCGGAGCAGGGGGGAATCTCCCCTTTCTCTCCCTCCCTTCCTCCGCAGCTTTGGGACCACTTGGACCACACGATGTTCTTCCCGGATTTCCGACCGTTCCTGAGCGGCTCCCTGGATTCCGAGGGCCGGGATCCGGATCGGGGCTCCCCGGGGGAGCTGTGGGGGCCCGGCCGCCCCCCCCGGCTGCCCCCGAGCCGCAGGTTCCGATCCCGAGGCAGCTCCCGCCCGGATCGCTCGCCCGCCATCGAGGGGTGAGTGGGAACTCCCGGGAAAAACGGGATTTGGGAAGAAACCCGGGGGGAAAAACGAGGGATCCCAGCACTTCCCCTCAGCACAATCCCGAGTGGCTTTCCCTGGCTCGCTGCCGGGGCATTCCCGGTGTTCCCATGAGCCCGGATTCCTTCGGAGCTGTCCCTCCCTTTCGGGGCTTTATCCCGGGAATTCCCGGCCGTGAGCCCCTGTATCCATGGGAACAGGATTCCCTGTGTTGCTGCCTGTTCCTGCTGCCACCAGTTACTGATGGATTTATTTATTTCACTTGTTCTCCCAATGCTTTTCCCGGGTTTTCCCTGTCCCAGTGCCAACCCTTCCATTGGAACTCGAGGCATTCCCAGTTCTCCCACCCTGGGATGAATTAATTAATAAATTTATTTATTTATTTATTTATTTCACTTGTTCTTCCAATGCTTTTCCCGGGTTTTCCCTGTCCCAGTGCCAACCCTTCCGCTGGAACTCGAGGCATTCCCAGTTCTCCCACCCTGGGATGAATTAATTAATAAATTTATTTATTTATTTATTTATTTCACTTGTTCTTCCAATGCTTTTCCCGGGTTTTCCCTGTCCTGGTGCCAACTCTTCCATCAGAACTCGAGGCATTCCCAGTTCTCCCACCCTGGGATGAATTAATTAATTAATTTATTTATTTATTTAACTTGTCCTTCCCATGTTTTTCCCTGATTTTCCCTGTCCCAGTGCCAACCCTTCCATTGGAACTCGAGGCATTCCCAGTTCTCCCACCCTGGGATGAACTCACTTCCCTAAGTCCTTCCTGCTGTCTCTCAGTTTTATCCAGGGATTTTCCCACTCCCAAGCCCTGCAGCCACGCATCCATGGGGCAGGAATTCCCGTTTTTCCCTTGCTCCCACCCTTTATTTTTTCACTCACTTTTCCCATCTTTCCCCCTCCCATTCCTCCTTTTTTTTTCCCCAGGATAATCCAGCAGATCTTCGCGGGGTTTTTCGCCAACTCGGCCGTCCCTGGCTCCCAACATCCCTTTTCCTGGTGAGTAAAAAAACCCAAAAAAAAACCCTGGGATGAGCCCCCGGAGGCAGGTTTGGGATGGGAAGGAATTCCTGGGCTCTCCCGCCGGCAGGAGCGGGATGCTGCACTCCAACCCCGGGGATTACGCGTGGGGACAGAGCGGCCTCGACGCCATCGTCACCCAGGTGAGGGGCACCCGTGCCAGCTTTGGGGGGGATCCAGGGCCACGGGAATTCCTGAGCCTGGAATTCCTGCTCCTCTGCAGCTCCTGGGGCAGCTGGAAAACACGGGACCGCCGCCGGCGGACAAGGAGAAGATCTCGTCGCTCCCGACGGTGCCGGTGACGCAGGAACAAGTGGGTGGGTGACTCCGGGTCCGGGGGCACCTGGAGCCTGGTGTTTGACATCCCTTTGTTCCCTTCCCAAACCTTCCCAAACCAAACCTTCCCAAACCAAACCTTCCTTCCCTTCCCTTCCCTTCCCTTCCCTTCCCTTCCCTTCCCTTCCCTTCCCTTCCCTTCCCTTCCCTTCCCTTCCCTTCCCTTCCCTTCCCTTCCCTTCCCAAACCTTCCCTTCCCTTCCCTTCCCAAACCTTCCCTTCCCTTCCCTTCCCTTCCCTTCCCTTCCCTTCCCTTCCCTTCCCTTCCCTTCCCTTCCCAAACCTTCCCTTCCCAAACCTTCCCTTCCCTTCCCTTCCCTTCCCAAACCTTCCCTTCCCAAACCTTCCCTTCCCAAACCTTCCCTTCCCTTCCCTTCCCTTCCCAAACCTTCCCAAACCTTCCCAAACCTTCCCAAACCTTCCCAAACCTTCCCAAACCTTCCCAAACCTTCCCAAACCTTCCCAAACCTTCCCAAACCTTCCCTTCCCAAACCTTCCCTTCCCAAACCTTCCCTTCCCAAACCTTCCCTTCCCAAACCTTCCCAAACCTTCCCAAACCTTCCCAAACCTTCCCAAACCTTCCCAAACCTTCCCAAACCTTCCCTTCCCAAACCTTCCCAAACCTTCCCAAACCTTCCCTTCCCAAACCTTCCCAAACCTTCCCAAACCTTCCCTTCCCAAACCTTCCCTTCCCAAACCTTCCCAAACCTTCCCAAACCTTCCCAAACTTTCCCAAGAGATCCCATTTTTCCCCCCCCTAATCCCAGAATGCCAGTGCATTCCCGGAAGCTTTGGAGTGTATTTTTCCCCCCCATTGGAATCCGTATGGGAATTCTCAGCTTCCCACCCAGGAGCTGGAGGGAGATAAAAATGGCATTTGGGACAAATTTGGGAGGGAGAAGGAAAAAGGGAGCAGACAGTGCCTTGGGATCAGCTCCCTGCTTTCCCTGGGATGTTTAGGGATGATCCTGGAGATTCCTGGGTTTTCCTGCCCCCCAGGGATGGTTTTTTCCCACCCCCAAATCCCTGTTTGTGCTCTCAGCTCCTCCCTTCTTCCCTTTCAAACCAGCTCCCGGCGTATTCCAGCCTGGCAGTGTCATGGAATGCTCTGCCAGCAGGGAGCTGGGGGTGTCATGCAATTAAAAATCTCGGGAATTTTTTTCCCTCCCCCTCCCAGCCGCCCCCTTCCTGGAATCCGATCCCTCCATTATGGTTAAACCCGGCAATTCCAGGCGGGATATTTTTATCCCATGGTTTTACACACCCCTGTGTCCTGCCCTTCTCCGGGAAGCCGAGGAGCAGCTGGAACTCCACTGAGCCTGCAGAGCACAGGCAGGCTGGGAATCCTGGAATCCTGGACTATCCAAGTTGGAAGGGACCCCCCGGGATCACCGAGGGGAAATCCCAGAGCTCCTGTTCCCAGCAGGAATTCTTTGATCCCTGGATGTTCCATCCCCAGTAGATCCCACACAAATAACTCAAAAAGTCCCAGGGCTCCTGTTCCCAGCAGGAATTCTTCGATCCCGGGATATTCCATCCCCAGTAGATCCCACACAAATAACTCAAAAAGTCCCAGGGCTCCTGTTCCCAGCAGGAATTCTTCAATCCCTGGATGCCCCATCCCCAGTAGATCCCACACAAACGACTTGAAAATCCTGGAGCTGCTGTTCCAGGCAGGAATTCTTTGATCCCTGGATATTCCATCCCCGGTAGATCATATATAAATGTCTTGGAAATCCTGGAGCTCCTTTTCCCAACAGGAATTCTTTGATCCCTGGATATTTCATCCTCAGTAGATCCCACACAAACAACTCAAAAATCCCAGAGCTCCTGTTTCCAGCAGGAATTCCTTGATCCCTGGATGCCCCATCCCCAGGGGATTTTATGTGGGTGGATGGATCCCAGCTTCTAAAGCCTGGAGCTCCTGTTCCCAGCAGGAATTCTTCAATCCCTGGATGCCCCATCCCCAGTAGATCCCACACAGATGGCTTGGAAATCCTAGAGCTCCTGTTCCCAGCAGGAATTCTTCAATCCCTGGATATTCCCTCCCCAGTAGATCATACATAAATGTCTTGCAAATCCTAGAGCTCCTGTTCCCAGCAGGAATTCTTTGATCCCTGGATATTCCCTCCCCAGTTGATCATATATAAATGTCTTGCAAATCCTAGAGCTCCTGTTCCCAGCAGGAATTCTTCAATCCCTGGATATTCCCTCCCCAGTTGATCATATATAAATGTCTTGCAAATCCTAGAGCTCCTGTTCCCAGCAGGAATTCTTTGATCCCTGGATGTCCTATCCCCAGTAGATCCCACACAAACGACTCAAAAATCCCAGAGCTGCTGTTCCCAGTGGCATTCCTTTGATCCCTGGATATTCCATCCCCAATAGATCCCACACAAACAACTCAAAAATCCCGGAGTTCCTGTTCCCAGTGGCATTCCTTTGATCCCTGGATATTCCATCCCCAGTAGATCCCACACAAACGACTCAAAAATCCCGGAGTTCCTGTTCCCAGCAGGAATTCTTTGATCCTTGGATATTCCATCCCCAGTAGATCCCACACAAACGACTCAAAAATCCCGGAGCTCCTGTTCCCGGTGCCATTCCTTTGATCCCTGCCCACCCCGTTCCCAGCAGCCCCTCCCTGACCACTTCCCAAATCCCAAAGCGCCCTCATTCCCGCCTCCCTGAGCCGCCATTCCCTGTTTCCCTGCAGACACGGGGCTGGAATGCCCGGTGTGCAAGGAGGACTATTCCGTGGCGGAGCAGGTCCGGCAGCTCCCCTGCAACCACGTCTTCCACAGCAGCTGCATCGTGCCCTGGCTGGAGCTGGTGAGATCCCAAAAAAACCCGGGATATTCCCCTCGGGATAGCAGCTCTGTGGACAAGGGATCAGAGCCAGCAGGGTTTGGGAAGGGCAGGGCCTGTGGGACCAACCTGAGCTCCTTCCTTTAAGGATCAGGGGATGAGGGGAAGGGGTGGATGTGTCCATCTGGAATTCAGCACAGCCTGGGACAATGTTTCCCATGGGATATTCCTGGAAAAGGCTTGGATAGGGGCAGTCTGGGGGGGTAGGAACTGGCTGGAAGGGGCCTGGAGAGTGGTGGGAATCCCAGATCTTTGATCCCTGGATGCCCCGTCCCCAGGAGATCCTACACAAATGACTCAAAAATCCCAGAGCTCCTGTTCCCAGCAGGAATTCTTTAATTCCCGGATATTCCATCCCTGGTAGATGATATATAAATGTCTTGCAAATCCCAGAGCTCCTGGGATTTCCTCCTAGTGGTGGGAATGGAGCTGCATCCCATTGGGATCTGATCCGGGCCTCTATGATTCCATGATTCTGTGATTCCATGATTCTATAATTCTATGATTTTATGATTCTGTAATTCCATGGTTCTATAATTATGTGATTCCATGTTTCTATAATTCTGTAATTCCATGGTTCTATAATTCTGTGATTCCATGATTCTATAATTCCATGATTCTGTGATTCCATGATTCTATAATTCTATAATTCTATGATTCTATAATTCTATGATTCCATGGTTCTATAATTCCATGATTCTATGATTCCATAACTCTGTGGTTCCATGATTCTATAATTCTATTCCATGATTTTATAATCTCATGATTCCATGAGTCTGTGATTCCATAACTCTATGATTCCATAACTCTATGATTCCATGATTCTATAATTCTCTTCCATGATTTTATAATCTCATGATTCTCTGATTCTGTAATTCCATAATTCCATGATTCCATGACTCCATGATTCCATGACTCCATGATTTTATGATTCCATGATTCCATGACTCCATGATTTTATGATTCCGCGATTCTCTAATTCTACGATCCATGATTCCGCGATCCCCTGATTCTATGATTCTTTGACTCCATGATTCTCTTAATTCCACGATTCTCTAATTCCATGATTCTGTGATTCCATGATTCCCTGCAGCACGACACGTGTCCCGTCTGCAGGAAGAGCCTCAAGGGGGAAGATTCCACCCGGCAGACGCCGAATCCCGACGCTTCCTCCAGCCCCCTGCAGGAGCGATGGACTTTCTGACCCTTCCCTGGAACATTCCAGAGGCTCCCGGAGGCCGGAGCAGCCCCCGTTCCGGGCGTGCATCGAGAATTCCAACAAACCCCCCCTCCAAGCAGCGGGAATTTGGGGGGCCCACCCCCCCCCCCCCCCGGGATCGCGGCACCGAGCGCTCTCCTCCCGGGAATTTCTCCTTGGAACCGCCTCGTTCCTCCCAAACTGGGAATTCTGGGCAGTGAGTTGATTTGAGTTTGATGGAAAGGGGTGGTTTTATTTCCAGTGGGGGGCTTCCGAGTCCCTCCCGGCCTCCTCTGGAAAAGGGATTTTGGGGGGGATCTCCCCTTGCGCTCCGGGAAGCTGGAATTGTCTGGGATTGCCTGGAATTGTGGGGCGGGAGGGATTTTATTGCCCCATTTTGGGTGGAATCCTCGGGGTCCGTAAAATCAGGGGGCAGCTGGAGGCAGGAGGGGTCTGGAGCCCTTCCCGAAGGGGGGATTGGACCCTCAGGAGTCTGGGAATGCTCTGGGATCAGGAATGCTCCGAGCAGGATTTTGGCAGCTCCAGGATCCTGGACTTTTTTCTTTTTTTTTTTTTGGTTTTTTTTTTTTTGGAGGGGGGGGTTGTTTTGGGGGTTTTCCAACCCTTTTCCACGTGCCTGTGGCCCCAGGTGTGTCCAAACCTCACCCCCCCCCTCGCCATTCCAGACAGGAATTATGGACCACGTTGCTCATCCCTTGGGAATTCCCCCCCCACCTTCCCCAGTAACTTAAGGAAAATCTTTATTTTTGCCGATTCTTTGGTTGTTTTGAGGGGTTTTTTTCCCCTCGTTTCTGTGAAGTTTCATTCAGGTCTTAATCCTTGGAATTATCCTTGGACTCCTGGGATCCACTGACCCTCCCCCTCCTGGAGGGGGGTGGGACATTCCCAAACCTCTTGGGGTTGGTGGCTCCGTGTCCACATGGATTGAATTCCCCGTTTTCTTTGCTCTTCCGTCCAATAAAGGCCTTTCTCAAGGAATTCCCGTTCCCAAGGGATCCCTGGGGCTGGGAAAGGGGGAGTAGGAGCTGGGAAAAGGGGAGTGGGAGCGTGGGAAAGGCTTTTTGGGGAAGGAAACCCCTGATTTGGGGGATGATCCTGCAGGATTTGGGAATGGTGTCCCTGTCCTCCCCTCCCTGCTCCACCAGGAGCTGTTCCTGGGGCAGGAGCTGGGACAGGGCTGTGGATCCACAGGGATTGGGAAAATGCAGACAGATCCTGGTTTTATCCTGGTGCTTTTCCCTGTTATCCAGCATGTCCAGCTCTCCTGATGGGAATTTTGGGGGGGGTAAGGAGGGGTCACATCCCTTCCCTTCCTGCTCCCACTTCCTCCCTCTCCCACATCGTGCCAGAAATCAGGAATTCCTTCCCCGTGGAGCTGGATTTAATCCGGATTTTGGGCTTTAAATCCGAGGCTGGCGTGGGCTGGGATTTGGGATTTGGGATTTGAATCCCCCCCCCATCCCTCCCTGTCATATTTGGGGTCATTCCAGAGGTTTTTCCCCCTCCTTGGGAAGCATTCCCGGGCGCACACAGGGATGTGGGATCCGGCGGGAGCACGGCCCGGAGTTTTATTGCTGGAGCTGCTCCGTCCATCCCGACTCATTCCCGGCTTTTTTCCCACTTCCACGTGTCCCCCCCTCCAAAATCCTGGGTGGTGGTGGGGGGGGGGGTGGCTCCGGCCTCACCTGCTCATCCATCCCCCCGCCAGCCCAATCCCACCCCCCCGCCGGGATGGAGCCAAAGGGGGGGGGCAGCAGAATCCTGGGATGAACCCTGGACATCCTGGGAATGTCCTCGAGGATCGGGAAGGGCCTCAGTGCTGCTGCTCCTCCTCCTCCTCCTCCTCCTGGGGCGGCTTCGGGCGGGAGAAGAATCCCAGCTGGGGGGGAGAGGGAATGGATTGGGGGTGGGAAGAACCCCTGGAGGTGACAGTGACCCCCCAGGTGACACTGTGACCCCCCCAAAGGTGACACTGAACCCCTCAGGGGACACTGTGACCCCCCAAAGGTGACAGTGACCCCCTCAGGGGACACTGTGACCCCCCCAAAGGTGACAGTGACCCCTCCAGGGGACACTGTGACCCCTCCAGGGAACACTGTGACCCCCCCCCCAGGGTGACACTGTGCCACCCCCCCCGGGTGCCATTGGTACCCCCTCACCCAGGTGACACTCTGACCCCTCAGGGTGACACTGTGACCCCCCCAGATGACCCTGTGACCCCCCAGGGTGACACTGTGACCCCCCCCCCAGGGTGACAGTGACCCCCCTCACCCTCCAGAGGCCAAGGTTGAGCAGCGCCAGCAGCAGGAGCCCCCCCAAAGGTGACACTATGACCCCCCAAAGGTGACCCTGTGACCCCCCAGGTGACACTGTGACCCCCCAAAAGGTGACAGTGACCCCCCCTCACCCTCCAGAGGCCGAGGCTGAGCAGCGCCAGCAGCAGGAGCCCCCCCAGGGCGCTGCCCCCCAGGATCCACAGGGACACGGGCACGCGCCGGCCCTGGAGCACCTCCAGCACCAGCTGCGGGAAAACAGGGATTGGAGGCGGGAGAAAAACAAACGGGATTGGAGGGGGGAAGAAAAAACCGGGATGGAGGTGGGAGGGGGAACAGGGAAATTTTTTTTTAGGGGGGGAAGTCGCTCGTACCTCCCTGCGCTGCGCCCCCTCGCCCAGCACCAACACGCCCCCCTGGACCCCCAGCCAGGCGCTGCCCACGATCCGCACGCTCCGGAATTTGGCCTGGAGGAGAGAAAAAGGTGGGATTTGTCCAAATCCCGCCCTCTGGATCCTCCCTGGAGCGGGAGGGGAGGGTGGGGGTCCCCAATTCCCTCCCCCCCGGGGCTCACCCCGCTGAAGAAGCCGCTGTGGAGGGTGCGGAGGAGGCGAACCGAGACCCCCCCGCCGCGCTCCAGCCCCCCCAGGGCACAGCTCAGCTCCTCGCACCACGTGTTGGAACAGTCCTGGGGCGGCAAAGAATTAGGAGAGAGCCGAAAAAAATTCCCAAAATAAATCTGGGACCACACCCCTCCCTCAAAAACCGTCCCCGCGATGCCCACCAGCCTGTCCACGCGCAGAAGGTCTTCGGGGGGCACCGGGACCACCCGTGTCCCCTCGGGGGGGGGTCGCAGCGTGCAGGTGGCCTGGGAGGGGAGAGGGGAGGGTCAGAGGGAGAGGGGAGAGAGAGAGAGAAGAGAGGGTCACAGGGAGAGGGGACGGTGATAGGGAGAAGGGAGAGAGGGAGAGGGAAGGGTCAGAGGGAGAGGGGAGGGAGGGAGGAAGAAGGAAGGGTCAGAGGGGAAAGGGAGGGTCAGAGGGAGAGGGGAGGGTCACAGGGAGAGGGGAGGGTCACAGAGAGAGGGGAGGGTCAGAGGGAGAGGGAAGGGTCAGAGGAAGAGGGGAGAGAGAGAGAGAGAGAGAGAGAGGGAGAAGGGAGGGTTCCGGGGAGAGGGGAGGATCACAGGGAAGAGTCAGATGGAGAGGGGAGGGTTCCAGGGAGAGGGGAGGGAGGGAGAGGATCAGAGGGAGAGGGGAGGGTTCCAGGGAGAGGGGAGGGTCACAGGGAAGGGTCAGAGGGAGAGGGGAGGGAGGGAGAGGGTCAGAGGGAGGGGGAGGGAGGGGGAGGGAGGGAGAGGGGAGAATGAGAGGGAGAAGGAAGGGTCAGAGGGAGAGGGAAGGATCAGAGGGAGAGGGGAGGGTCACAGGGACAAGGGAGGGTCACAGGGAGAGGGGAAGGTCACAGGGAGGGTGCAGGGACCCCCCCCGAGCCCCCCCGAGCCCCCCCGAGCCCCCCCAGCCTCACGTTGTCCCCGGCCAGCACGCGGGTGACAGACAGGAGGGTGGCCCGGCCGTGTCCCAGCGCCGGCAGCGCCACGTGCAGGGTGAGGTTGTGCGCGGAGTAACACCCCAAATTCTGCACCTGGGGGGGGGAGAATGATGAGACAGGACCCCCCACCCCCCTATTTGGGGACCCCCCGGGACCCCCCGCGCCTCACCCTGACCGTGGTGCTGAACTCGGGGCCGGGGCCGTGGGGTTGAACCTCGTAGCGCTGCAGGTTGGTGTCACTGTCACCAGAGAGGGGACACGGGGGTGGGGTGGGGGGGTCACATCGGGTGCGTGTGTTCCCCTGTGACCCCCCCCCGCGAGCCCCCAGCCCCACCTGGACAGGAACAGGTCGGGCTCGTAGAGGATGGGGACAGAAATCCGGGCCAGGTTGTCCTCGGGCGTGGCCTCGGTGCTGTCGCTGGAGTGGGGAGGGGTAGGGTTAAAAAAATACAAAAAAGGGTTAAAAAATACAAAAAAGGGTTAAAAATAATAATAATAAAGGTTAAAAAAATATAAAAGAGGTTAAAAAAAACCCCCACAACCAAAAAAAAGGTTAAAAAATATAAAAGAGGTTAATAAAACAAAACAAACAAAAAAAAAGGGTTAAAAATAGAAGAAAAAGTTTTTAAAAAAAAGTCCCAAAAAAGGGTGAGAAATAGAGCAAAAAAGGTAAAAAATAAAAAAAAAAAAAAGGTTAAAAAAAAAAAAGGTAAAAAAAAAAACAAAACAAAACAAAATGAGTAAAACCAAAATACTAAAGAGGTGGGATTTTTATAAAAAAAAATACAAAAATAAAATCCCCCTTACCTGGTGGCCTCGAGCGTGACCTCGGCGTGATCCAGCAGGACGGAGCAGCTGAACTCCAGCTCCAGGGTGAAGGATACCTGGGGGGGGGGTCAGGGGGTGGGATGGGGGTTTGGGGGTCCCAGGAGGGGTCTCAGGGGGGTGTCCCGGGGGGTCCTACCTTGGCGTGGGAGCGGAACACGGGGTACCCGACGCTGCAGCGCCAGCGGTGCCCCCCCAGCGCCGAGCATTCCAACTTCACCGCGCCGGGATCCTGCCGGGAAGGGGGGACACGGAGTTGGGGGGACACGGGAAACAGGGAGGGGGGTGATGGACCCCCTCCAGAGGGGAGCTGGGGGGGATACCGGGGGGGTTTATCCCCGCTGAGGGGGGGTTGGGAACACACAAGGGACCCCCAGGTCCCACTTGGGATGAGCCAGGGGATGCAGTGGACCCCCCTCATCCCATCTAGAAGGGATTGGGGGGACACAACAGACCCCCCCATCCCACCTGGAACAAGTTTGGGGACCCAATGGAACAGCCTCAGCCCCCCTATCCCACCTGGAAGGGGTTGGGGACACAACAGACCCCCATGTCCCACCTGGAAGGGGTTTGAGGACCCAATGAAACACTCTCACCCCCCTTCATCCCACCTGGAAGGGGTTGGGGACCCAATGGAACACCCCCCCACTCATCCCACCTGGAATGGGTTTGGGGACCCAATGGAACACCCTCACCCCCCTCATCCCACCTGGAAGGGGTTGGGGGCACAACAGACCCCCATGTCCCACCTGGAAGGGGTTTGGGGACCCCATGGAACACTCCCACCCCCCCATCCCACCTGGAATGGGTTGGGACAAGAACGACCCAGAGCTTCCCTGGAAGACTCGAGTCCCCCTCTTTGTCCTGCTGGGGGGACAGGGGGACCAGGGATGCCGAGGGGGGGGTTCCCCAGGGATTTGGGTGCCCCCCCAGGGCTGTACCTGGAGCACGAGGCTGGAGAAGTGGAGATTCCCGGAGAGCCGCAGCCACAGGCTGGCGTTGTAGGCGTTCTCCTCCCGGTTTTCCAGCTCCACCCGCACCAGCATCCGCCTCCGGCCCTTCCGCAGGACGTGGGGGCTCTGCCTGCCATCCCAGGGGTCACGGGGGATCCCGGGGACACCACGGGGACACCGGGAAGGACACGGGGGGTACCTGGAGCCGGCGATGTCCGCGCTGGCCCGGAGCACCAGGTCGGTGACACACTCGTCGTCCTCCCCACAGTCCTTGAAAAACGGGATCTGCGAGGAGCCTGGGCGTGATCCCGGTGTCCAGGGGGGAATCCCGATGTCCAGGAGGGATCCCAGGATCCGGTCACACCCTTCCCAGTACCCACCAGCTTGCGGAGGGAGGTGGGAGACGCCTCATCCAGCACCGGCCCCGTGGACTCGTCCAGGGCCCAGCTGAGGGTGAGGCCGAGGGGCCGCAGGTAATCCGAGGTGTCCTGTGGGATCGGGGGATCCCGTCAGCCCACGGGAATGGAGGGTGGGAAGAGCCTCCCCCACCCCTCCCATGGGGCAAGGAGGGGTCCCAGGACTGACCAGGACGTGGAAGGGGACACGGATGCAGCTCTGCCTTCCCAGAGGGAGCTCGATCCGGCGCTGGAGCAGCCGACGGGAGCCCGAGTCGAAGGCGGCGCGGGATCCCGGGATCCGCTCCTCCAGGGACACGTTGTACCGGAGATCTGGGGGGCAGCGAGGGAGGGGCTCAGGGGCAGGGGCACCCACGGGGGTGGGGGCACCCTGGGATGCTCCAGCAGGACTCCAGGGAAGTCCTGGGATACTCCAGGGACACCCTGGGATGCTCCAGCAGGACTCCAGGGAAGTCCTGGGATGCACCCCAGGGATGCTCTGGAGGGGCTCCAGAGAAGTCCTGGGATGCTCCAGGAACACCCTGGGATGCTCTAGAGATGCTCCAGGAAAGGCTGGGATGCTTTCCCTGGGATGACACCATGGGATGTTCTGGAGAGGCTTCCGTGCCATCCCGGGGTGCTCCAGGGTTCTCCAGGAGTGCCATATGGATGCTCTGGAATCCCATAGGATGCTCCCAGTGCACTGAGATGCTCTAGGGCCTCCAGGATGCTCCAGGGATTCTCCAGGGCTCCCCGGGATGCTCCTGGGTTCTCCCACAGACACTCCAGGAATGTTCCAGGGACACCCCAGGGACACCCTGGGATGCTCCTGGAGTGCTCCTGAGTTCTCCAAGGCCAACCTGGGATGTTCCAGGACTCCCTGGGACGCCCCGGGGATGCTCTGGGGATACGCTGGGATGTCACAAGGACACTCCA
This sequence comes from Chiroxiphia lanceolata, assembly GCF_009829145.1. Lineage (NCBI taxonomy): Eukaryota > Metazoa > Chordata > Aves > Passeriformes > Pipridae > Chiroxiphia > Chiroxiphia lanceolata. The sequence continues at coordinate 1,026,116 of NC_045665.1, forward strand.
GGACCCTTTGAGACGCTTCCAGGATGCTCCAGGGATGCTCCAGTGCCCCCCCCGGGATGCTCCAAGGGCCCTGCAGCCCCCCCGGTGCCCACACTCACCGATATCCATGGCTCCGGGGCTCCGGGAGCGTGTCCCGGCCCGGAAGCAGATCCGGGCACGGAGGCAGACGGCACCGGAGCCGCCGCGCTGGCAGTTCCTGCGGGTGACACTGATGGCCCCCGGCTCCACGGACACCCCCACGGACACCCGGACGATCCGGCGGGACCTGAGGGACAGCGGGATTGTGTGGGGACAGGGACGGGGACGGGGACAGGGATCCCGCTGCAGGATCGGGAAATGGAGGCACGGAGGGGGCTGGGAGGGTCTCGGGAGCATCCCAGGGTCTCACGAGGGGAAACTGAGGCACGGAGTCCCTGTCCCCGGGGTGTCCCTGTCCCCAGGGTGTCCCTGTCCCCCCTGAATGTCCCCATCCCCTTCCATTTCCCTGTCCCCCCTGAATGTCCCTGTCCCCAGGGTGTCCCTGTTCCTGGGGTGTCCCTGTCCCCCCTGAATGTCCCTGTCCCCAGGGTGTCCCTCTCCCCGGGGTGTCCCTGTCCCCCCTGAATGTCCCTGTCCCTTTCCATATCCCTGCCCCCGGGGTGTCCCTACCCCCGAGGTGTCCCTGTCCCCCCTGAATGTCCCTGTCCCCTTCATGTCCCTGTCCCTCCCAAATGTCCCCATGCCCCTCCATATCCCTGTCCCCGGGATGTCCCTGTCCCCCCTGAACCTCCCTGTCCCCCCTTCATGACCCTGTCCCCTCCCCTACCCCCCTTCCCGGACTCACCGCAGCACCACGGCCGCCCCTTGCGCCCCCACGGCCACGTCCACCAGCCCGTCCCCGTCCATGTCCATCCGTCCGTCCACGCTGATCCCGAAATAGCGGAGGTTCCACCCCAGCGCCGCCGCCTCGATGCGCTGGGAACGAAGCGTTTTGCGGGCAGCGCTTTCCACCCCCCACCCCGAGCCCCTCCCGGCCCCTCCCGGCGCTCCCGGTGCCGTCTCACCTGCTTGTGCCGGGGCACGAGGGTGCCCGGGGCGCCGTGGAACACGTAGAGGGCCCCGCGGTGCCCGTCCTCCAGCGGGGCACCCACCACGGCGCCCGCCAGCCCGTCCTGCCCCAGGTCCGGCACCGCGCCCAGCGCGGAGCCGAACCGCGAGTCCTGCGGCTTCACCTCGGGGTGCAGCGACCCTGCGGGGCTCAGGTGGCCCTGGGGGGGCGCGGGGAGGGCCCTCGGTACCCCCCCCAAATCCTGCTGTGTTCCCCTCCATCACCTCGATTCCCCCAGACTCCCCCGACCTCTCCATTCCCCAGTCCCTGCATCCCTGCAGTCCCTCTGCTTCCCACTGCCCTCCCCAATCCCCTGCACTCACCTGCAGCCCCCTCGATCCCGCTGTGTTACCCGATCCCCCCACTCACCCCTCCCACCCGCCCCCTCAGCCCCTCACCTGCCCCTCATGACACAGATACCCCCCTCAGCCTCCCCCCCAGCCCCTCACGGCACAGGGACCCCTCCCACCCTCACCTGCCCCCCATGGCACAGGTACCCCTCCCACCCACCCCCTCAGCCCCTGACCTGCCACCCTCCTCCCCATGCACTACAGATCCCCCCCTCCCTCTCTTGCCCCCCCGAAGCCCCTTCCCAGCCCCTCCCAGCCCCTGCGGTGCCCCCCCTGACCTGCCCCACGCGGTACAGGTAGACCTTCCCCGCCTCCCTGCTCTGGCCCCCCAGGTAGGTGGGCGCTGCCACCAGCAGCAGGTCGGTGGCCCCGTCCCCCTCCAGGTCCAGGGCCAGCACCTCGCTGCCGAAGTAGGAGCCGATCTGGGGGGGTGCAGAAGGGCTGTGAGGCCACGGGGGGTGGGACGAACGCCACCCCCTCGGCCCCTCTGCCTCCCCTCACCTGCTCCCCCATCAGCGTCTGGGTCACTGTCACGGTGCCCGCGGGGTCCAGCTGGAAGAGGAGGACTTTGCCCTTGTGCTGGAATCGGGGGGCTCCGGCCACCAACAGGCGCTGCCCCCCCGGCAGCCGCAGCGAGGACACCGAGTAACCTGAGGGGGGCAGCGGGGTCAGCCCTGGGCACACGGGACCCCCGGGGTGCCCTAAATATCAGGATCACAGATATCTGGACTGCAAGCATCTCAGCATCCCGAATATCCGTGACACGGAGGGTCCCCTCTTCACCCCGTGTCTCCGGCATGTGGAGGGTTCCTGTTTCATCCCGTGGCCAGAACATGGACCGTGCCTGGCTCACCCCCCATCCCTGGGGACACGGAGAATCCCATGTGCCCCTCGAGATCTCTGGGACACAGAACATCCCTGGCTCACCCCCCATCCCTGGGGACATGGAGAATCCCACATGCCCCCCGAGATCTCCTGGAAAAGGAACATCCCTGGTTCATTTCAGATCTCAAGAATATAGAGTATCCCTGGTTTCCCCCCATCCCTGGGGACACCCCCGTACCGAGATACGCTGCGTGGTTCTTCAGCTCCAGCGGGAATTCCCCCTGGAAAGCTTCCCGGGGTGGGATGATGCGCCCTCGCCTGCTCTCCTCCAGCACGCCCCCCTCCCAGTCGTAGGCTCCCACCATTCCAAAGAGGATCCCGTCCTGCCGGGATGGGAGGGACGTGTCACCGCCACCCCCCCCTAAGGTCACCATCCCATCCCAGGGCACTCAGCAGGGCCGGGACGGGCTTCCCGGCGGGATCACCTCGAGGAGGTGGATGGAGAAGCCGATCTGGGACATCTCCAGCTCGAAGGCGCTCTCGTTGTCCTCACGGGTGCCTGACCGCGGTAGGGAGGGGACGCTGTTCCTCCAGCCACGCGCTTCCAGCCGCAATTCCCGTCCCTTCCCGACCTCCCGGCCCCAGTGCGGCACCTTCGAGGCTGAAGATCCGATCTCCCAGCGCATCCACGATGTCGTTGAGGGCGGCCTCGTCGGTGACGTTGAAGAAGTACTTCTCGTCGGGGTCGCTGGCGATGAACTTGATCTCCCGGATGAAATCCTCGGGATCCTGCTGCCGCCGCAGGTAGTGCCCCAGGACCTGCGGGAGGGACGGGGGTCAGGGGGACTCCTCCCTCCCGGGGTGGAGGGGACACGGGGACAGGGATCAGGGGGACTCCTCCCTCTCGGGGCGGAGGGGACACGGGGACAGGGGTCACCGGGACAACCCCCCCGGGGTGGAGGGGGACACGGGGCCGGGGCTCACGGCGATGGCGTAGCGGGTGATGTTGCGCTTCTCGCACTCTGCCAGCGCCGCCGGCAGCTCCTCCCCGTCGTGGGACTCCCCGTCCGTCACCACCAGCAGCAGCCGCGCGGCCCCCGAGCGCCCGCCCCGCTCGGCGCTGAAGGACTCGGCGCTGCCGGAACGAACGGGGCCGTCAGCACGAGCCCCGTCCTAATCCCGCTCCCGGTCCCCACCCTGCTCCCAACCCGGACCCCGATCTCAACCCCAACCCTGAGCCACATCCCAGTCCCAAACCCGACCCCAATCTCAACCCTGACCCCAATCTCAACCCTGACCCAAACCCTGACTCGATCCTAACCCTGATACCGATTCCAGTACTGATCCCAATTCTAAGACAAACCCTGACTTGCTTTCAACCCTGTCTCCAATCTCAACCCCAACCCTGATCCAGATCCCAGTCCTGACCCCAATCTCAACCCCAACCCTGATCCAGATCCCAGACCCAGTCCTGACCCCGACCTCAACCCCAACCCTGATCCACATCCCAATCCCAGTCCTGACCCCAATCCCAACCCTCATCCAAACCCTGACTCGATCCTAACCCTGATACCGGTTCCAACACTGATCCCAATCCCCAAATTAATCCCAACCCCAACTCTGCCCCCAGTCCTGACCCAAACCCCAATCCCTATCGCGATCCAAATCGCGACACCAATCCAACCCTGACCACAATCCCCACCCCTGATCTCAATCCCAATCCCAACCCTGACCTCAACCCTGACCCCAATCCCAACCCTGACCCCACTCCCGCTCCCGTTCCCGCTCCGGAGCCCACCAGGCCTGCTGGATGGCCATGGCCGTGCGCGTCTCCCTCCCCTCCTGCCGCGTCAGGTTCCGGGCGGCCTCGAGCAGGGCCTGGGCCGTGGGGTGCTGCCCCAGCGCCCACTCCTGCACCACCTCCTCCCCGTACTGCAGCACCCCCACCTGAAACAGGGGGGGTCAGAGCCAGCGGGACCCCCAAATCCACAGGGAACCCACCAAAATCCCTGGGAACGCCCAAATCCTCAGGGACCCCTCAAATCCCCGGGGTGCTGCCCCAGTGCCCACTCCTGCATCACCCACTCCCTGTACTGCAGCATCCCCACCTGAAACGAGGGGAGATCCAAGCCAGGGACCCCCCCAAAATCCCCAGGGGACTCCCTCCAAGTTCCCAGGGAAAATCCCAAATCCTCAGGACCCCTCAAATCCGGGGGGTGCTGCCCCAGCACCCACTCCTGCACCACCCACTCCCTGTACTGCAGCACCCCCACCTGAAACAGGAGGGGTCAGAGCCAGCGGGACCCCCAAATCCACAGGGAACCCACCAAAATCCCTGGGAATGCCCAAATCCTCAGGGACCCCTCAAATCCCCGGGGTGCTGCCCCAGTGCCCACTCCTGCATCACCCACTCCCTGTACTGCAGCACCCCCACCTGAAACAGGAGGGGTCAGAGCCAGCGGGACCCCCAAATCCACAGGAGACCCCCCCTCCAAATCCCATAGGACCCCCTAATCCCTGGCAAAGGGCACCCTTGACCCCCCCAAAACCACCACCAGCCAGCACCACCCCAGGGGTGGCATCACCCTTGGGGACAATGACATCACTCTAGGGGTGGCATCACCCCGAGGGTGGTACCTATCATCACTACCACCCCAGGGACAGCAGCATAGCCCTGGGGACAATCACCTTGCCCCGGGCATAACAATACCCTGGGCACACCATTATAGCCCCGGGAACACTGTCCCAGCCTTGGGGGACACCACGGTGGCCCCGGTGCCACCCCCTGACCTGGGTCTGCCCGGGGCCGATGAAGAAGCGCCCCAGGATGTTCCCGAGGAATTCCTGCACCTCCTCCCAGGGGTAGATGCTGTTGGAGCCGTCCAGCACCAGGACAATGTCCATGTAGGTGGAGCAGCCTGGTAGAGGGACACAGCGACACCCGGGTGGCACCTCCCAGTCCGTCCCAGTCCATCCCAGTCCATCCCAGTCCGTCCCAGCGCCCCACTCACGCTGTGCCGTGGGCGCGACCGTCTCCACGAGCTGCAGCTCCTCGTCCAGGCGGACGCAGCGGCCGGAGCTGAACACGGAGGTGCCGCATTCCTGGGACCAAAGCGGGGCACACGCCTGGCGGGGAAGCGGGGAGGGTGACACGGGCGACACAGCAGCGGGTGACATCCCGCCCCGGTTTCCCCCCGCGGCCGCTCCGCGCTCACCACGAACCCGCCGTCCTTGGAGCCCACCAGGGTCATCCCGAGGTGTCCGGCGCTGCCGCGGAGCCACGGCGCTGTGTCCCCTCGGGGACACGGGGACAGAGACGGGGTCAGCACCGTGGGGACACCTTCCCCCCCCCCACACCCCGGAACCTCCCCCCGCGGTCACAGCCACCCCGCCTCCCCCCTCCCCAATACCGAGGTTGGCCTTGGCGCAGGAGGAGTTTTGGGGTCCCACGCCGCACTTGTAGACGTCGCCTTGACCGTCCCCATCCCACGGGGCCCCCACCAGCAGCCTGGGGGGACGCGGGGAGGACACGAGGACACGGTCGCAAAGAGGGACACGGGGAGGGGACACGGGGAGGGGACACGGGGAGGGGACAGGGGGTCCCCCCCGTCCCGCTCTGACCCCGTCAGCGCGTTTTGGGGGCACCGCGCCAGGTCCTGCCGCCCCCGCTTCCGTCTGTCTGTCTGTCTGTCTGTCCGGCCGCCCGGCCGTGGCTGCTCCGGCCGCCCTGCCCGCCTCAGCTTCCCCTTCCTCACCTCAGCCCCCCTTTCCCTCCCTCCATTCCCTCCTTTCCTGCCTCAGTTTCCCCGTCTCCACCTCCCCTTCCCCGCGGGCTGTCGGGGGGGGGGGGGGGCGCTTTTTGAGCCCCCCTGCCCGTGTCCGCGTCCCCCCCCCGTCCCCCCTCGCGGGTCACTCACCCCCTGTCGCCGTCGCCCCCCCGCTGCAGCACCCGGTACCCGAACTGGGACTCGGGGGGGCCCCGGAACACCCGCGGGTGCTCCACATCGATGTTGAACCCCGCGCAGAGCCCTGGAGGGGGGACGGGGGGGTCCTCAAGGGGGTGGGGGGCACACACGGACCTTCCCCATCCAGCGGCACCCCAGGGGGGGGGATGATCGGGGTGCCCGGTGTGGGGGGAACTCTCTCCCCCACGGACAGAGCCCCCAGCCCCCCAAATTAATCCCCCCGTGCCTCAGTTTCCCCGCGCGGGGGGGAGCGGGGGGAGTCCTCACTGGGAAGGGGGGGGTTTGAACCTGCCCCGACCCCCCCCCGTGCTGGGGCTGGAAATCCCCCCTTTTTTTTTTTTTGTCTTTTCCCCCCCCCCCCCCTCAGAAATGTAAAGATTTTCCATCAAAGCCGGCTTTTAGTTCCTCTTGCGGGTTCTCCTTCCCACCCTCACCCGCCCCAAATCCAGGGGGATTTCGGGGGTACCCTCCCTTCAAAAAAAAAAAACCCACCCCCCAAAACATATTGGAATTACTAAACCCCGCCTGTTTTACCCCAAATTCCCCCCCTCCGGACACTCAGCGCGGGGGGCGAACCGCGCTTGGCTGCGCTCGGGTTAATGAGCACCCGGCTCCGCGCCCTCCCCCCGCCTCCAGCAGCCCCCAAACCCCTCGATTTCACCCCAAAACACCCTGAAACACCCCGAAACTGCCCAGTTTTGGGGGGGTCTTTTACCTGGGAGCAGGAGCAGCGCCGGGAGCACCCCCTGGCCCCCCACCCCCCACATGGTCGTGCTGCAGCTCAAAGGTGACTCCGGCTCCAGCCGGGACAAAATCCCGGTTTTTTTCCCTTTTTATTTTTTTTTTTCCTCTTTTTTTAATATTTTTTTCCCTCCTCCTTCATCTTCAATTGGCTGCTAAAAATAAATGTGGTTTTGGGGCGGGGGGGGGGGGGGGGGCAAAGAGTTCGGGGAAAAAAACAGGCGAAGTGGTAAAAACACGAGGAAAAAGGGGAGCGGGAAGGAGGAGGGCGCGGGATTTTGGAGACGGGGGGCACTAAGGGGATTTTCCCCTTTTCCTGGAAAAATGAGATGGGAAAAGGGTGCCCCCCTGTCCCCCCAAGGACTGACCCACCCGGAGGTGGCCGCGACACCTGGAACTTCCCCATGGGGACCGGGATGGGGGGAGTTGGGATAAAGGGGCTCGGGGATCTCTGGCGGGGTTTGGGTGGGACCCGGGTGGATTTTGAGGTGGATTTAGGTGGATTTCGGGTTGCCACGTCCTCCGGATGACACCGCCACCTCCCGGACACCGTCCAGGCTCCTTTCCGAGGAGGAGGAGACAGGATGACCGCGGTGTCTCCCCCCACCCATCCCATCCCACCCCACCCGCCGCTCCTGGCGCTGCCCCGGGCGCGCGCGAGACCCCCCAAAAACTCCAAGGAGTTGTTGGAAGAGCCGCGGGTGCTCCGGCAGCGGCAGGTTTGAGTCTGGAAGGCGCCCGGAGCGATGCCGTTGTGTATTCCCAGATCCAGAGCCGCGCCATCCCGGCGGAGTCGCCCGCCGGGATCTCCCTCCCGGAGTTTGTTGTAGGAGAGCTCGAGGCCGTGGAGGGGTTTTGGGAAGCTCGGGGGGCACCTGGGGCAGCTCCAGATCCATTCCCGGGATCTGCCTGGCACGGGATCCCCACCACCACCCCCCGCCAGCGCCAGGAGCCAGATCCCGCCGGTGCCAGGGATACCTCAGGGGCGGGAAGGGGGATCCAGGCAGCCCTTGGAGGAGAGGGGGGTGCTGAGGGGATCCCAATCCCATCCCCAGGAAGCCCCGGGATCCCTCCCCCGGGTGGCACCTGGATCTGGTAGGATGAGGACAGGGAAATCCTCCCTTGGGGATTGGATCCCAGCGGGGAATTACTGGGGGCTGGCTCCTGTGGGAATTGGGGATTTGATCCCAGGGGATTGAGGTCTGGACCCCTGTGGGATCAGGGACTGGATCCTGGGGGATTGGGGTCTCAGATCCTGCAGAGGTTGGAGGTGGGATCCTGGAGATTGGATCCCCAAGGGATTAATGACTGGATCCAGGGACTGGGATCTGGATCCTCTGGGGATCAGGAAGAAGAGAGGGTGAAACAGGGGGGAGAAGTTGGATTCCATGGGGATCAGGGACTGGATCCTGATTGGAGGATCGGGAGGATTGGAATAGGATTGAGGATGAGATCCTGAGAGGATTGGGGACAGGATTCCTGGGAGATCAGGGACTCCCAGACCAGAGTGGGGCAGAGGTTGGGGGATTGAATCCCAGGGATCAGAGACCAGATCCTGAGGACTGGGGGACTGGATCCCAAGGATCAGCAAATGGATTGGGTGGGACACACATGACATGATGGGATCCCTGGGGATCAGGAACAGTATCCTTGGGGAATTGGGGACTGGATCAGGGGGGTCAGGGCCAAATTCCAGGGGTTTCCTCTACCAGATCCAGGGGCCAGAGGGAGAGCCCAAACCCCCCAGATCCCATAGGATTTGGGACAGCAGATCCTGTGGAATTTGGGACACCAGATCCCTGCAGGTCCAGCTCAGCCCAAATATCCACCCAACCCTTCCTCTTCCTCTTTTTCCTGATAGGAAGGGGGGGGACTCCCCAGGTCCAGCCCCCCTCCTTGGCTCCTCGCTGAGATTTTTTTGGGTGGGTTTGGGAAATTAAAAAAAAAAAAAAAAAGAGGGAAAAAAATTCAAACTCCGGGATTTTGGGACAGAGGGAAACTTGTGCTGGGCTGTGGGACGGGGCTGGAATTTTCAGGGAAGGGAAAAAAAAACAGGAAACGAGGAGAAAAACGGACAAAGGGCGACTGTGCGGCCACGGACGGGACCCCCCCCTACCAGGTAGGGCCCCCCCTGTCATGGGGGACACCGAGGGAAAAATGGGAATTGTGGGGATGGGGCCAGGGAGGGACTTGGGGGCTGGATTGGGGGGTCAGGGGGCCCGGGGGGTGCCTGGGAAGGGCCCCCCTCCACCTTTCCCAGCGCCACCGGAGGGGGAATCTCGGCCTCGTTGATCCTGTTCCTGCTCCAGACGGACTCCAACTTCTGCTCCAGGGTCTGGGGACACAGGCAGGGGGGAAATGAGGGAAATTGGGAAAAAGGGGGGGGGAAATGAGGGCCAGGGGTGGGAAGAGAGGGATAAGACAGGGGTTGGAATTGGGAAATGGGATAGAACAGAGAGCAGAGTGGGGGAAAGGGGGATAAAGTGAGTCAGAGTGGGGAGAAATGGGATAAAACAGGGTTCAGGATTGGGACAACAGACACAAAATGTTCAGAATTGGGAAAATGGGATAACCCCGAGTCTGTTCCAAGGGATTTAAGGGCCTGTGAGGGAATTCTGGGCGGATTCAGGGGCTCTGGACTCACCTGGAGGTCGCGCTGGAGCTGCTGCAGCTGCGGGGGAGCCTCATCCCACTCCGGATCCTCCCTCCTTCCCAGTGCCCAAACACCACTGGACACCCCAAATCCAACCCCCAAATCCCACCCCAAAAATCCCCTCGGCCCCCCCCTCACCCCATGTGGGCCCCCTGGGGTGCAGTGAGTTGGTCTGGGCTCAGCTGGGGTGGGAATGGCAACTGTGGAGGGATGGGATGGGATGGAGAGGATGGGATGGGTGGGGTGGGATGGAGAGGATGGGATGGGTGGGATGGGATAGGATGGGATGGGTGGGGTGAGATGGGATGGGACAGGATGGAATAAGGAAGGGATTGGGATCCTCCCCTCCATCCTCCACTCCTTTCCCCCTGGAAATGGCAGGAATGAGCCCCCCCAGCTCCAGGGGGTTATCCCAGCCCAGTCCAGCCCAGTGCTCCCAGTCCAGCATTCCCAGCCCATCCCAGTGTCCTGCATCCACGTTCCCCCCGATCCCAGGACAGAGGGACCGGGAAGCTGCCGGGCTTTAATAATTTAATGAGTTCATTAATTACACCGACACCGCGGGATCTGCTGGAGCAAATCCCGCCCATCCCAACTCCCCCTGGGATAAACACAGCTCCGAGACCTTCAATCCCTGGTTCTTCCCAGGAAAAAAAGCCCAGGAGCGGGCGGAGTTTGGGTACGGAGCTCCCAAAAAACCCTTCCAGAGGATGCTCCTGCTCTCCCACGGAGGGATCCAAGGACATCCCGCCTCTGGAATTAACTAATTCCCAGCTCCCGGCGTGGTTCAGTATCAGGACATCACAGCTGGCTCGGGGCCACAGGAGTGTGATCCGGTGTCACAAAATCCAGGGAAAACGGGAGGATCCGGGAGTGCTGGGAGCAGGGAATCCCAGCCCCGCCCCCGTTATCCCAAATACCGCCCCGGAGCGGGATATCTGGGAAGGGAAGGGCAGCTGAGGTGGGTCCAGGCAGAGGGAGGGAGGGGGATCCACAGGATTTGCCTCCTCCCCAGTGGCTGGGAAGCGCCGGGAAGCACCGGGAAGCACCCAGGATGCTCCCTCTCTGTTGGGAATGTGGGAATGCTGGGAGTGCTCCCCCCCCCGCCCAGTTCAGCACAACTCACTCCGGTCCCTTCTTCCCCCTGGGATTGCAGGGAAGGTGCAGGAGGGCAAATTCCTGCCTGGATTTCACCCCCCAAAATCCATGGATTTACGCCTGATGCCCACGTGCATCCAAAGTCCTTCCTGCTCCCCTCTCCCTGCCCTCGGATTCCTTAAAAAGCAGGAATAATGTCCAGATGGGGGTTGGATAAACCAGTTGGCACCAGGATGGTCCCAATCCCGCGGCTTCACCCCCTCGAAATCCGTGAGAAGAGCCCCCAGCAATCCACGTTTTCCAGCCCCAAATATTCCCCCTTGGAAAAGGGGGGATGTTGGACCTCTAAAACGGCCGGAAAAGTTGCCAGGAAGAACCAAATTTCAGGAGACGAGGCCCCTGTGGGATCTGATGCCAGATTCCCTCCATCTCCTCCCATCCCCTGGCTGGAAAAACGGCTGGAAAAGTCAACGGGACGAAACAAATTTTGGGAGCTGAGGTCCCCGTGGGATCCAACGCCGGGTTCCCTCCACCTCGTGGCTCCAAGGAGTCGGGAACGACGGGAATGGGATGAGCCAGTCGGCTCCAGAGGCGTCCCAGCCGCTGGGATCAACCCCCAGGATTCCCAGCTATCCCAAGGAAGCTCCCGGGATAATAACTACGGCTTCAGCTTGAGCCAGGGGTGGAGGATGGTGAGGATGGAGAGCACGGAGGAGGTGAGGCCGCACAATCCCACGAATCCCGGGCTGCTCCGGCACAGCCCCAGCTTTCCAGCGGGATCACCAGGTCGCAGGCATTCCGGAGCAGGTCCAGCAGCAGCGGGGGGTTGTCCCGGAGCACCTGGAGCAGGAGCCGGAGCTGGAGCTGGCAGCTGGAGCCGGAGCCGCTGGATCCCGCCGTCGGCCCGGAGCTGGGGCCGGTTTTCTGGGCTCTTCCCGCGCTTCCCCGGCCGCCTCCGCGCGCTCCAGCAGCACCCGGATCTCGTAGGCGTCCCGGCTCAGGTTCACCACCAGGGCAAACAGGTAATACCTGGGAAAAACAGGGAGCAGGGATGGCACAGCGGGAAGCAGCAGCAGCAGGAGGAGACTCCGGCTGCTCCAAATGGAACGGCAGGAGCTGCTCTCCCAAGGGAATTCCATTCCCTGCCCTCACTCGGGAATTCACTGCCTGCTGTCCCTCGGGACGCCCATTCCCTGACCTCCTTCAGGAATTCCAGCACTTGCTCTCCCCACAGGAGTCCCATTCCCTGCTCTCCCCAGGGGGAAATCCCATTCCTTGCTATCCCTCAGGAATCCATCCCCTTTGAGAACCCCATTCCTTGTTCTTCCTTGAGGAATACCTTCAAGAATCCCATTCCCTGCTCTCCCTTGGGAATCCTATTCCCTTCAAGAATCCCATCCCCTTCAAGAATCCCATTCCCTGCTCTCCCTTGGGGACTTCATTGCCAACCCTCCAGTAACTCCAGTCCCTCTCCTCTCTGGGAATCCCATTCCCTGCTCTCCCTTGGGAATCCCATCCGCTTTGAGAATCCCATTCCCTGCTCTCCCTCAGGAATCCCATTCCCTGTTCTCCCTCAGGAATCCCATTCCCTGTTCTCCCTCAGGAATCCCATTCCCTGTACTCCCTCAGGAATCCCGTTCCCTGTTCTCCCTCAGGAATCCCATTCCCTGTTCTCCCTCAGGAATCCCATTCCATGTTTCTCCCTCAGGAATCCCATTCCCTGTTCTCCCTCAGGAATCTCATCCCCTCTGAGAATCCCATTCCCTGCTCTCCCTCTAAGAATCCCATTCCCTGCTCTCCCTTAGGAATCCCATTCCCTGCTCTCCCTTAGGAATCCCATTCCCTGCTCTCCCTCTGAGAATCCCATTCCCTGCTCTCCCTTGGGGACCTCACTGACAACCCTCCAGTAACTCCAGTCCCTCTCCTCTCTTGGGAATCCCATTCCCAGCTCTCCCTCGGGAATCCCCCCCTCCCCGTCCACCCGCCAGACCCGTGAAGGCTTTTCCACCCTCACCTCCACGAATTCTGCCCCCCTCCCAAATCCCAGCCGCTCACCTGAAGGCCCTCTGGCTCCACTTGTGGCTGTCGAGGCTGGGCAGGATCCCGCTCTTCCCGGCCCACAGGACGTTGTCGCAGGCGAGGAAGAGGGCGCGGTTCAGGTGGGACAGGGTGAGGCAGAACCTCAGCACGGGGTCGGGGAGGTGCAGCGAGCGCTGGGCCCCCCCCAGGGCCTCGGCCGAGCCCCCCAGGCGCAGCACTGGGGGAGGGACACGGGGTTGGGGGTCACCGGCAGGGTGGGGTGGGGATGCTCAAAGCTCCTCTGTCCCTCCTGGAGCCCCTCGTTTCCTTTTAGAGCTCCCCATCCCACCCAGAGCCCCCTGTCCAGCCATAGAGCCCCCTGTCCCCCTTTAGAGCTCCCCATCCCACCCAGAGCCCCCTGTCCACCCTTAGAGCCCCCTGTCCCCCTTTAGAGCTCCCCATCCCACCCAGAGCCCCCTGTCCAGCCATAGAGCCCCCTGTCCCCCTTTAGAGCTCCCCATCCCACCCAGAGTCCCCCGTCCCCCTTTAGACCCCTCCTTTCCCCCCCTCTGGAGCCTCCCGTCCCCCTTTAGAAACCCCCCATCCCCTCTAAGCCCCCCCATCCACGCCAGAGCCCCCTATACCCCCAGAGACCCCCTGTCTGCCCCCAGAGCCCTCGTCCCCCTTTAGAGCTCCCTGTCCCCCCCCCTAGACCCCCCCATCCCTCCCAGAGCCCCCTGTCCCCCCTTTAGAGCTCCCGATCCCTCCCAGATCCACCGTCCCCCTTTAAAGGTCTCTGTCTCCCCCCCCAAACTCCCCCTCCCCCCCAAAGGACCCTGTCCACCCCCAGAGCTCCCTGTAGCCCTTCAGAAGCCCCCTGTTCCCCCCCCGTCCACCTCAGAGCCCCCTGTCCACCCCCAGACCCCCTCATCCCCCTTTAGAGCCCCCTGTCCCCCCAGAGGCCCCTCTGACACCCCCCAAAACCCCCCGAGCCTCCCCGTGTGTCCGCCCCTCTCACATTTGCGGCCCAGGCTCAGATGAGCCTCCAGCTGCTGGAGGCGGCTCAGGGTCCCGGAGCTGGTCCCGGAGTTCAGCGCGGCCCCAGCCAAGGTACAGGCGTACTGGGCGGCCCTGGGGGGACACGGGGGGCGTCAAGGGGGGGATACCGGAGCACCGGGGACACCCTCCCGCGGTCCCCGAGGCCTCCGGGACCGCCCTGCCCAGGCTGCCCACGGAACCCCCGGCACGGCCCCCCCCCTGCCCCGGCCCCGCCGCCCGCTCCCGCTGAGCCGAGACCGCACCTGAGGAGGCGCTCCCGGGCCTGGCTCTGGGCGCTGAAGCGCACCCAGGCCTCCATGGCGGGGCCGGACCGCTCCCGCTCCCGATCTCGATCCCGATCTCGATCCCGATCCCGATCGCGGTCCCGGTCCCGGTCCCGGTCCCAGCGCAGCGTCACGTCCGGAAGCCGCCGCGGTTCCTTCCTATTGCTGTCCCCTTCCCGCCCCTTCCCACCAAAACACGGCCCATGAATGGGCCGTTGTCGAAGCTCTTGATTGGCTCGATTTGCCATTAATTGCCTCTTCTGACCAATGAGAGCGTGGCTGTCATCCCCGGACCCGCTACCTCCGCTGATTTGCGCTCGGCACGCTTTGATTCGCTCTTTCCCTTGTCATTCTAATAAACTCCGCCGCGCGATTGGACAGCCGCCCGTTTATCCCCGCCCCCCTCCCCGACCCAACACCGTTATTTGTGTCGGGATGCGCCGGCCCCGCCCCCCACGGGCAGCGCCCCGCTCTGTGATTGGCACTCCGTCGCTTTCCCCGCCCCCCGCCCCGCGCTGCGGCGCTCCCATTGGCCGGGCGGGCGGTGATTGACAGGCGGGCGCGGGGCAGGCGGCGCGGCGATGGAGGCGGTGCGGGCGCAGCGGCTGCAGCCCGGGGTGGGCGCGGGGCCTCGCGGGGCCCGGCCCGGCCTCCCCGGGGCCCCCGCGCCGCCGGGGCTGGGGCCGGCAGCGGCGCCGGGGCTCGGAGCGGGGCTGGGGCTGCCGCCGCCGCCGCCCCCGCTGGGGTTTGCAGGGCCCCCCCCGGCGCCGGGGCCGGGGCCGGGCCGCCCGCGGTGCTGCGGGAGGCGGTGGAGGCCGTGGTGCGGAGCTTCGCCAAGCACACGCAGGGCTACGGCCGCGGTGAGCGGGACCGGGGGAAGCGGGGCGGGAGGAGATCTGCCCTTGGCCCCTTTTTCCACTTCCTCACCCCTTTTCCTTATTTCCGTGTCCCTTTTCCTTGTTTCCATGATGCATTTCCTTCATTCCTCACCCCCTTTTCCTTATTTCCATGTCCCTCTTCCTTCTCTCCGCGCCCGATTTCCTGCCTTCCGTCCCCCTTTTCCTTATTTCCATGTCCCTTTCCTCATTTCCATGTCCCTTTTCCTTATTTTCATGTCCCTCTTCCTTGTTTCCATGCCCGATTTCCTTCCCTCCTCACCCCTTTACCGCCCTTCCTCACTCCTTTTACTTATTTCCGTGTCCCTTTTCCTCATTTCCATGTCCCTTCTCCTTCTCTGCATGCCCAATTTCCTTCCTTCCTCACCCCCTTTTCCTTCTCTCTGTGCCCGATTTCCTTCCTTCCATGCCCCTTTTCTGCCCTTCCTCACCCCTTTTCCTCATTTCCATGTCCCTTTTCCTATTTCTGTGTCCCTCTTCCTTATTTCCATGTCCCTTTTCCCTATTTCCATGCTCCATTTCCTTCCTTCCGGGCAATTCCTTGGCTTGTGGGGTTTTTAAGGATTCACCATTCCTCCTCCGTGAGCAATTAGGGTTCTTCCCTTCGTCCTGACTCCACGACACAATTAAAGCCCCCTTTTTCCACGGAAAGCAGCTCCCTGGGCAATCCATGCCATTCCCGTGGCTGCAGTTTTCTTGGGATGCTCCCCATGGGTTGTATCAGTGGAAAATCCATTTTCCTGGGGGTTGGGAGAGGCTGTCAGTGGGTGCTCCAAGGATTGCATCAGGCCAATCCCGACATGCCAGAGGGGGGGGGTTGGATGCTCTTTTTGGATTTAAAAACATAACAAAAAAAAGGGAAGAGGCGACGAAAAGGGGATTTTCCTGCTGCTGGGATGGAAAGAATCCGTCATCCCGCCCCCAAGGAGCTACTTGGGGACGATTTTGGGCTCCTGCTGCCTCCGGAAGCTCCTCTGCGCTTCCAAAGGGTGAGGCCTTGGCAGGCGGCGGGATCAGAGGCTCCAGAGCCATGTGGAAACACTTATTCCACTGGATTTCACGTGGATCTGTGCAGACAGGATCCAGGCTGGAGCTCCAGAGGGATAAACAGGGCGGATTGATGGTTGGGAGCAGCGAATCCAAAGGGTGAGGCCAACAGGAGCTGCCCCACCCTGGATCACAAATTTCCTCCCCAAGGAGTCCTTCAGGGAGCAGGAAATGTCCCTGATTCTACATGGAATCATGGAATTAGGGAATGAGTTGGGTTGGAAGGGGCCTTAAAGTTTCTTCCATGGGCAGGGATTTCTTCGAGGGAATAATATTCCGTGGGCAAGGATTTTTTTTGAGGACCGTCCTCTCGGATCTCGGATCCGTACAGATTTGGGATTCTTCCCAATATCCCAGCTTCCTCTCCTCCTGCCTTTTCCCGCCGCATCACCCCTCAGCACCAACGCGACAGAGCTGATGGATTCCAGCTGGGAATGTCCAGTGGGATATGGGTGATCCCTGAGGGGATCCACAGACTTTCCCAAGCCCTCTCCTGCCCTCTCTCCCCCTCAATTCCTTGGGAGGAGAAGCGACTTCCACAGCACCGCGTTCATCCCGACGTGCCCGAGGCCGATGGATTCCGAGGCCGACGGATCCCGACCCGTTTCCCGCAGGGTCGGGGCGATCCTGGAGTGATCCGGCGGGGTGATGGGGGGGTCATTCCCGTTTTTTTCCCTGGCAGTGAACGTGGTGGAGGCCCTGCAGGAGTTCTGGCAGATGAAGGCGTCGCGCGGGGCCGACCTTCGCCACGGGGCGCTGGTGCTCTACGAGATGGTGCCCGCCGGGAGCCCCCCCTACGTCTGCTACGTCACCCTGCCCGGGGGCAGCTGCTTCGGCAGCTTCCAGGTATTCCCAAATATTCCCTTGGGGTGGGTGATCCCCTGCCCGCCAACCCCTTCCCAGATATTTCCCCGGGGTGGGTGTTCCCCCTGCCCGCCAGCCCCTTCCCCAGATATTGGCTGCGTTCCAAATTCCTTCCCGTCCTCCCTCTTGGTTGGAGGAATGGACCCAAAAGAAACAATCCCAGCCGCCACAGGGTCGTGCCCTCCCAGCATCCTGGTCTTTGGGAGGAATTTGGGAATGGTTTGGGTTGGAGGTCATTAATTACTTGACGGAGCTGATGGATTCCAACTGGGAATCCTCTGTTTCCAGCAGGATATGGGTGATCCCTGAAGGATCCAGGGGGGAACCTCCACAGCCTTTTCCAAGCCCTCTCCTGCCATCTTTCCCCTCAATTTCTTGGAGGAGAAGGGACTTCTATAGGAACATTTGACTCCTGAGTGCCGATGCGATGGAGCTGATGGATTCAGCTGGGAATTTCCAGCGGGATGGGGTGCGATCCCAGAGGGATCCAGCGGGGTGGAGGGACCGTCCACAGCCTTTTCCAAGCCCTCTCCTGCCATCTTTCCCCTCGATTCCGTGGGAGGAGAAGGCACTTCCCCGGGAACGGGCGGTTTCGAACCCCTCGCGCCGCCTCCTAATTCCGCCCCCACCCTCCCAACCGCCATTCCCGGTGGCCCCGGGGGGGGGGGTGTTGGGATCCCGGGAATGCCGTGACAGTGTCCATGTGTCCCAGTTCTGTCCCACCAAGGCCGAGGCGCGGCGCAGCGCGGCCAAGATCGCGCTGATGAACTCCGTGTTCAACGAGCACCCGTCGCGCCGCATCACCGACGACTTCATCGAGAAGAGCGTCTCCGAGGCCCTGGCGTCCTTCAACGTAAGGATGGGCACGGAAAAACCCCGGGAAAAGCACCCCCAGACCCTGGGATTAGAGGCAGGTTTTGTGGAGTTGTCATATTTAAACTGAGACAGGAGCATTCCGAGTTTTAGGTGCGTTTTGAGTTCCCGTTCTCCTGCTCCGGAGAGCGCAAGCGCTGGCGCTCCAGGGTGGGATGAGGAGGCTGAGATGTGGAATCTCCCGGCCCTGGGTTGGCACATCCACTGGTTTCCCTGAAACCGAAGGTTTTCCAGGGATTTCAGTTTCTGTCCCTGGGAGCTTTGCGCTCTCCCTTCCCGATTATCCCGGAGGGAATTCTTGCCGCGTAACCTGCGGCTGCTCCGTGGTCTCCGGTGTTGTGAGAGCTTTGGAATCGCTGCAGGGAAAATCCTGTTCCCAGGAGTGTTGTCCAGGGATTCCTTGCTCCAGGAGAGCCACATTTATCCCGGTGCTGTCCCAGATTTATCCAGGGAGAGCCGGAGCGGCCGGTGCTGCCTGAGCGAGGCTGGACTGGCTGGATAAGGATGTCACAGCCTTGTGCTGGCACCAGGCTCTCCTGAATCCCACTGGGAATTCCTGGAGCAGGGATAGTGTAGCAGGAGTGGCACTGGCGGGAATGGCAGCTCCTGTCTGGAATGTCTCTGCAGGGCAACCGGGAGGAGGCGGATAATCCCAACACCGGGATCGGGGCGTTCCGCTTCATGCTGGAGTCCAACAAGGGAAAATCCATGCTGGAGTTCCAGGTACCATTCCCAATTTTTCCAAGTATTGTTCCTAACCTATCCAGGTCCCATTCCTAATTTAATTAAGGGGTGGTTCGTTTGATCTTCCAGCTGCATTTTCAGTGTTTCTGTGGAAAATGAACTTGGGGTTTCCCTCCGGTTGCATCCGAGGTACTTCCAGGTGCAGCCAAATCCTTGGAATGGGGTTTCCTTCCTTTTTTTTCAGGCTCAGTGTCAGGGAAATCCCACTCGGGTGTTTCCAGGTGGCACCTCCAAACGTCATAAGTGTGGCACTAATTAATCCAGTTAATTAGTGGGATTCATCCTCTCCCTGAAAACAGGGAAGCAAGAGCTCTCCCAAGGAAAGCTGGGAAGATCTTTCCCCTAAGGACATTTCCAATGACTGGAAATGATTCTGAAGCCTGGAAGTGTGGGCACTCCACTGGAGCTTGATTTTCAGGAGAGGAGAAAGCTGTCTCTGCTCTAGGGTTTGGATCCAGCTTTGGAACGTGGCTGTGTTTGGGATTCCGTACTTTTCCCGAAGCCAACCCCTCTCCTGGCTCCTTTCCCTGGAATGGGAGGGGCTGAGGTGTTTCTGTTCAGGGTCTTGTTTACAGCTGGTATGGATATTCCCAGCTCCCAGCTGGCTTTGGGAAGTCCGACAGGTCTCAGTTTTTAAGCAGAATCTGTGTGTCCTGGATGGAGAAATGGCTGGAAAACCTGGAATTGTCCCTGGTGCTGCTGGTGCTTCAGCTTGGAGAGGCTTATCCCGGACTCCCCAGGGCACAGGGGGCGTTGGAGGCTCCACCTCCATCGTAATCCAGATTAATCAGGGAATTTTGCCCCGGTGTCCTGCTCCTGGTGGTGCCTTGAGCTCAGTCCACATCCCGGGAAGCTGCCCCACCTCTGGAAGTGCCCCAGGCCGGGTTGGACGGGACTCGGAGCCACCTGGGCGGCTGTTCCCTGTCCCTCCCGTGCTCCCGATGATCCATAAGGTCCCTCTCCCACCCCGCCCCATCCCACCATTCCACGATCCCGCTGCCATCCTGCCTCCCATCTCCCTTCCCAGGAGCTGATGACGGTTTTCCAGCTGCTGCACTGGAACGGGAGCCTGAAGGCCATGCGGGAGCGGCAGTGCTCGCGCCAGGTGAGTCCGGAGCCGCTCCGGGAACGCCATCCCGCCGCTCCTTCCCGGCCCTGATCCCACCCCCGCATCCCATTCCCACCAGGAAGTCCTGGCTCACTATTCCCACCGCGCCCTGGACGATGACATCCGGAACCAGATGGCCCTGGACTGGGTGAACCGGGAGCAGAGCGTCCCGGGCGCCCTTTCCCGGGAGCTGGCGGCCACGGAGCGGGAGCTGGACGAGGCCCGGCTGGCCGGGAAGGAGCTGCGCTTCCATAAGGAGAAGAAGGACATCCTGCTGCTGGCGGCCGGCCAGCTGGGATCCGGCCACTCCGCCGGCTGCTGAGCCCTGGGATCCGGCCCCGGGATCCCTTCCAGAGCTCCCGGCCCCCCTTCCCGAATCCCGGCCCGTTTGCACATTGGAAAGAAATGTAGGGAAAAAGCTCCTGGGTGGATTTTAACCGCTTCATCCCGTTTTTAGAGGTGCTCCTCAGTCTCCTCGTTCCCTAGAGAGTCTCTTATTCCCTCGAGAACTACTCATTCCCTATGGATCTTCTTATTCCCTAGGGAATTCTTTGTTCCCTACAGGATTCTTTCTATTCCTGGTTTTTGGGGTTAAAAACACAGGTTTTTGCCCCTCCGCTCTCCATCGGTACTGGAGCAGGCAGGATTCTATGGAATCCAGCTTTTCCTCTGGAAAAGCCCATTGGATCTGATGCTTGGCACCCCTCCCTCCTAGAGCAGAAAGGGATTAATTAAAACTCCTTGATGAGCTCCTTAATTAAATCCCAAAGGATCGTGATGTGCTGTATCCAAAGGGATTGAAAACTGGGATTTGGGATTAAATCTGGGATCAGCCCACAGCATCCTAGCCCTGAGCTCAGCAGGATCTGCAGTTCCCCCTGGAACTGTCTTATCTGTGGCCAAACATCAGCCTTGGCTTTTCCATGGAGGGTTGGAAAAGCCTTGGAAGAGTTTGGGAATGAGGGAGGGATCTGCACTAATCATTCCTTTCCCCTTGTATCCGTATCCACATGGAACTTAGATGATATTTAGCTTTACAAAACCCTTTTATGGCATGGGATTGTTCAAACAGCTCTAGTTCACCCAAGGAAATGGCAGTTTACCCCTGGAAATTCTCATCTCACTCCCCCTTTCTCCACCAGACCAGGAGTATAAACAAAATTCCAAACCAGAATTCCTTTTTCACGCCAGCTTGGAGCTTTTCCCACTTCTTATCCCCACAAACCCTTCGGGGTGCCATTATTCCCACCCTCTCACCCCCTTCCTCCCTCTGCCTGAGTGCAGGATATTCCAGCAATAATTGTTTTGGGATAAGATTGGAATAATTCCATGATCCGTAGGTATCCTGCTTTTATATCCACATCCTGACGAGCCTCTTTTGGGGGTTCTATATTTTTTATACTTTCACAACACTATTAACGTTTGATGTCGCTGGAAATGGGATTAAAAAGGCCTGGGGTGGTGGTGGGGGGAGTGTTCTTGAAATACTGGAAAAATCCAGACCTGGAACTTGGATTTAGGAATCATGTGGAGTTAATCCTGTGATTTATTCCCCTGATTCCCCACAAGAGGGAATTCCTGAAGCTCCTCCCAGCCTTCCAGTGGCTTCAGTACTCCAGTCGAGAATGGATCCAGGTGGATTTTGGGAGGAAAAAGAAAAAAAAAAGGGGAAAAAGCACCGATTTGGGGGCTCTGGATTCCCTCGGAGGGCACTAAAATGAACAAATCCAGGTTTCCTCAGTATGGAAAGAGGGTTGTGCTCCCTGTTGAAACGATGGAATGGTGCGAATCCAGTGGGACAAATCCTGGGGTGGCTTTTATGCAATAAAACCAGCGATTTTTTTTGGGGTAACTTTGGTGCTTTTGCTCATTCTGTGCGACCGAGTCTCCACTTTAAGCCAGAAATGTTATTTTCTGAATGTTGCCATTTTTGGCTGTTTTTCCTCTTAAACCTGTAATTAGTTTGGTGTCGTAAAATAAGGGTGAAGGAAGCAAAGACAATTGAAAAGAGCCAGAGGAAGTGAACCAAATGAGTCGTGCGCTTCAAAAGGCACAATTCAGTAGGATTTGCTTTGCCGAGGATTAAATTCAATTAAAAAAAATTTGTTTTAGTGGAAAATAACACCAAGTTAATTTTTAATTAGTGACAGACGTGGTGGGTAAAGACAATCAGAGGAGAGTCAGAGGTCGAAATTAATCCGAGGGTGAAGGAGGATGGTTTTCTGGGAGGCAACTTGGAATGTAGCAACGGATAAACACCCAAAGAAACCGTATTTCGGGGAGCATGGCTGGCGAGTGATTCCCCACACTCCCGTCACGAGGAATTAAAGGAATGTTTCGTCCAAAAGACACTTCGGGTGTGATATTTTGGTTTCAGACACTTCCACCACAGACCCTCCCCAACATGGCGGCGTTTTCTGCCCCCTTCCCATCAGGTGACCTTCCCAATATGGCGGCGCTTCTAGGCCCTTCCCATCACGTGACCTTCCAATATGGCGGCGCTTCTAGCTCTTCCGCCTCATGTGACCTTCCCAACGTGGCGGGGTTTCCCGGCGCCCCTCTCGCCCTTCCCAAGATGGCGCCGCCTCATTTCCGCTTCCCGCCCTCCCGCCCATGGCGGTGCATCCGGAGTCAACATGGCGGACGTGCTGGATCTCCATGAGGCGGCGGGGAGGATTTCGCTATGGACGAGGACGGGGATGGTGAGCGCGGGGCTGGGGCTGCTCCTCTGGTCCAGAGACGGCTCGGCGACCGGTCCGGCCGGGCTCCGGCCCGGGGGAGCCGCTCCCGCCGCGCCCCCAAATCCCGAGTCGCCTCCTTCAACCTCGCCGGCCTGAGGGACGGACCGGGCCGGGGGGTCATTCCCGGCCTGGGGGGTCATTTCCGGCCTGGGAGGGGGGGTCCTGCAGGCCCGGAGGGTCCTGTTGTTCTCAGGGGAGTTCTGCCCATCCCAGGGGGGAACCTGTAGTTCGCAAGGGGGATCCTGTAGTTCCCGGGGGGGGTCCTGTAGCTCCCAGGGGGATCCTGTAGTTCCAGGGGGGATCCTGTCGCTCCCAGGGGGGTCCTGCCCATCCCAGGGGTCATTCCCAGCACGGTGGGAGATCCTGCCTTTCATTGGGATAGGTCGTGCTTGTCCATCGGGATCAAAGTGTCATTCCTGGCCCACCGGGGTCATTCCCAGCTCTGAGGAAAGGGGGTCCTGTCCGGCCCGGGGGTTCATTCCCATCACGGGGAGACGGTCCTGCCTTTCCTGGGAGTGGTCCCTGCCTGTTGCCTGTACCAGGGGGGTTCTTCCCAGCCCGGGGGATCATTCCCAGCCCAAGGGGTCATTCCCAGCCACGACTGGGGGGGGTCCCTGCCCATCTGGGGGGATCCTGCTCCCCCTGATTCCACGATGTCCCCCCTCAATTCCTGCCTCCTCCCCCCAGAGAGCATCCACAAGCTAAAGGAAAAGGCCAAGAAGCGGAAGGGCCGCGGCTTCGGTTCAGGTGAGGCCCCCAAAACCCTTCCCTGGCACCCTGGGATTGAGGGGGGGGTGACACCCCACCCGTGCCACGGTGGGGGTTGAGGGGCCCCGTTATTCCATCGTGTTCCCCCTTTTCCAGAGGAAGGATCCCGGGCCCGGGTGCGGGAGGATTATGACAGCGTGGAGCAGGATGGGGATGAACCAGGACCACAGAGATGTGAGTGGGGACACGAGGGACATGGGGGGACATGGGGCATGGGGGGGAACATGGGAGGACATGGGGGGGACATGGGGAATGGGGGGACACGGGGGGGACATGATGGACACGATGAGTCTGGAGCTCCAGCTCAGCCCTGCTGGGATAATCCTTTTTCCAACTGCCCCCGTCATTCCCAGGATTTATTTTGGGGCAAACCCCAAATCTCAAACTCATGGGCTCTGTATCCCCTTCCCAAGGGTGGGAATGGGGAGATTTGGGGGGACACCACTTCTTGGGGACCCCACGGCCTCTGAGTGTCACAGGGACACCTTCCCTGTGGGATGGAGGGGGAATGGGGTGTCCTGGGCTCTGGATTGCGATGATCCTTTCCCCCCTTCCCAGGATTTATGGACTCTGGGGTTCCATCTCCCCTTCCCAGCTGTGGAATTTGGGGGACACACCTTTTCTTAGGGACACTTCTCCATGGGAAGGAGGAGGAATTGGGGGGGGGTTCCTGAGCTCCAGGTCAGGGCTCCCCCCCCCCAACAATTCCCGGGATTGATTTTGGCTCAACCCCCAAATCTCGGCCTTAGGAACTCCACATCCCCTCACCGAGGGTGGGATTTCTGGGGGGATCCCCCTTTCCCAGCCCCCTGACCCCCTTTTTTCCCCCCCCAGCTGTGGAGGGCTGGATCCTGTTCGTGACAGGGGTGCACGAGGAGGCCACGGAGGAGGACGTGCACGATCGCTTCGCTGAATTTGGGGAGATCAAGAACATCCACCTGAACCTGGACCGGCGCACGGGATACCTCAAGGTGCCCTGGGGGGCTCAGGGTTAGGGTTGGGGGGGTCTGAGGGGGACCCCCCAACTCCATTTTGGCTTGTGGGAGGGTTGAATTGAGCCGGTGGAGTCCGGGCTCGGAGATCCTGTGGGATCATCCCAAAAGTGAGCTGATTTTTGGGGTCACGGGGTCCCTGCCCCCCAAACCTGAGCCAGGGGTTCCCACCATGCCTGGGCTCGTTCCTGGTGCCATTTGCATTCCAGATCCCAATCCCATGGTGTCTGGGGGTTCCTGCACCCCAAACCTGAACCAGGGGTTCCCAGGCTTATTCCCAATGCCATTCCCATTCCAGATCCCAATCCCAGGGTGTCGGGGAGTCGCTGCCCCCCAAACCTGAGCCAGGGGGTCCCAGCCTCATTCCCAATGCCATTCCCATTCCAGATCCCAATCCCAAGGTGTCAGGGGATCCCTGCACCCTAAATCTGAGCCAGGGGTTCCCACCATGCCTGGGCTCGTTCCTGGTGCCATTCACATTCCAGATCCCAATCCCATGGTGTTTGGGGGTTCCTGCACCCCAAACCTGAGCCAGGGGTTCCCGACCTCATTCCCAATGTCATTCCCAATGCCATTCCCATTCCAGATCCCAATCCCAAGGTGTCAGGGGGTCCCTGCCCCCCAGACCTGAGCCAGGGGTTCCCGCCATGCCCGGGCTCATTCCCAGTGTCATTCCCATTCCAGATCCCAATCCCAGAGTGTCAGGGGGTCCCTGCTCCCCAAACCTGAGCCGGGGGTTCCCACCATGCCCTGGCTCATTCCCAGTGCCATTCCCAACGCCATTCCCAATCCCTCCCCAGGGCTACACGCTGGTGGAGTACGAGACGTACAAGGAGGCGCAGGCGGCCATGGAGGGGCTGAACGGGCAGGAGCTCATGGGGCAGCCGGTCAGCGTCGACTGGTGCTTCGTCAGGGGCCCCCCCAAGGGCAAGCGGAGGTGAGGGATGGGAATTCCGGGAGCTGGGAGCGGGAGGGACCTCCGGGAGCATCGGAACCCCCCGCTGTGGGGAACGGGGGCCACTCCGTGTGCCGTCACAGGGAGGGACTGGGGTTAAAATAGGGATAAAATGTGGGATAAAATAGGGTTAAAATGTGCCAAAATGCTTTCTCTCCCCTTTCCCTTATCCCCTTTTCCCTCATTTTCTTTTCCTCTTTGCCTTTTCCCTTTCCTCCCACCTATTCCCTGTTTTCCAGGGGTGGGCGCCGGAGGAGCCGCAGTCCGGACCGGCGCCGCCGATGATGGATCCAGGATTCCACCTGTCCGTGTTCCGAGTCCAAACTGGGCGAAACTGGGAAAACTGGGGGGGGTTTGGACACAGGTCTGAGGAGCCAAACCGGCTCCATCCCTTGGGAAATCGGGGTTTTGCGGAATTTTATTGTTTTGAAAGGACAAACATGAGGGGAGCAGCAGCGGCCCCTGAGGGTTGGGGGTGTTTCCCTCGGGTCTGGGAGGGATCCCTCCCAGCCCCCCATCCCAGCACATCCCAGGAGTTTTTTCCCTACCCCAGGCAAACGCTCCCTTGATCTCCCGTGGGATTTATCCCACTGGGAAACCCTTATTTTCTGTTAAATAACAGTTTTTGTTAAATTTGGCTTCTTGTTCTTTGTCCTTCATTAAACCACCCCAGCCCCTTTCCCTAAAATCCCTCCCCGTCCCAGCTGCTGGATCCCCTGGGGATCCCTCCCAGCCTGGCAGGAGAAGGGCTTGGGCCTTGGAAAAGCCTTTTTTTCCCCCACCTTAAAACTTGGCATTGGGAAGCGACAGCTTTGGGGGCAACCCAGGGGACTTCCCATGTCCAGCTGTTCCCCTCTCCAGATGTGCCAGTCCCCAAACCCCCCAGATGTGCCCCGCCTCCACACTCGGAGCCGCTGAGCTGCACGGGGGCCTTTATTGAAGGACACCACCCCCCAAAAACGGGGAGGGCCGGGGGGGGTGGGAGCTGTGTAGACCCCCAGCCGTGGGTTTAAGGGGAAAAGCTGCCGGGAGGATGAGGAGGGAGCAGGAGGAAGATGCAGGGAAAAGCCACCGACTCCCGAGGGAACTGGGGGGGTCGTGCCGAGTTTGTGCCGACAGCGATGGAGCCCTGGGTGGGTTCAGAGCAACGGGGGCCCGGGGGGGGTCCCAGAGGACGCTGAGGGGGGTCCCCGGGGGTCTCTAAGAGCCGGGCTCGGGGCCCAGGGCGCTGTGGAAGGCGACGAGCTCCGGCTGCATGGAATGGCGGCGGCGCAGCAGGGCCCGGGGGGGCCCGGGGGGCAGCGGGGGCAGCAGCCCGGCCCTGCCCGACCCGGGGGCTCAGGGACAACGTCCGGAGCCGCGGCGCTCCAACAGCCCGCCCTGCGTCGGAGTGGCCCTGGTGGCCGCCTTCGGGGTCGAGGGGGTCCCGGCACAGGGGTTTGCCCCGCGGAGGGTCGGGGGCCGGGGGCCGACGTGCCGGGGGGGCACGGGGGGCACCCGCTCGGCCCAGGCGGGCCCCGGCACCCCGAGGCCTCGCGCCCCTCCATGCTGTGCCGGCGTGGGCGCAGCCCCAGCCCCTCCAACCCCCCGCCGGCCGCTCCGGGGGGGCCCACGTCCCTTCCAGGGCTCCTCGTGGCCCCTCTGGGGAACCCCATGACCCTTCCGAAGGGCCCCGTGTCCCCTCCAAGGACCCCCACGTCCCTTCCAGGCTTCCCCGTGTCGTCCCCTCCGCCCCCGGCACCGCCAGCCCCCAGGGCTCCGAATTGAGCCTCTTCAGCTGCCTCTTGGGCCCGGCCCGCGACGGCTCCGGAGCGGCGGCCGGAGCCGCCGGCGGGAAGCGGAACACATCCCGCTCCTCATCCCTCCCGCCCGCGCCCGGCGACGCCGCCGACGCCGCCCGCACACCTGGGAGGGGGAGGCGCAGAGCGCGGGCGACGGCGGCGAGTTCAGGTACTGGCGGGTGGTCTTGGTGCCGCGGGGCGACGTGGCCGAGGTGATGATGATGACGTCGCGGCCGCGCTCCCGGCACGCGTCCAGCAGCACCTGCAGCGTCTCCCGGTCCCCGCGCTCCAGCGCGTAAACCAGCGCCGAGCCGCCGGCGTAGTCCCGGGCGCTGGGGTCGGCGCCGTGGGCCAGCAGGACGGCGGCCACGGCCGGGCCGGCGCGCTCGGCACAGGCGTGCATCAGCGCCGTCTTCCCGGCCTTGTCGGGAATGTTGGGATCGGCGCCGTTTTCCAGAAGGTACCGCACCATGCGCGGCTGCTCCGCGGGTCGGCGTAGCCGGCGCGGCACGCGGCCATCAGCGGCGTCGTGCCCGCGGCGTTGCCCTCGTTGATGTAGGCTCCCCCTTCCAAGCAGCCGGGTCAGGCGGAATTTCCCTTGGGATACGGCGCGCAGCAGCGCCGAGCCCTCCGCCGGGATCATGGCGAGCCCCGGTGCCAGCGCGGCGCCGGGGGGGCGGCGCACGGGGCTGGGCATGGCCGGGCTCACGGGCCGGGGCGCGGGGACGGGGGTGGCCCGCTCACTGCAAGGGGAGATGGTGCGGGGTGAGACCCCCCCCAGGCCCCCCGGGATGAGCACGGGGTGAGACCCCCACCTCTGAACCCCTCGGGGTGGGCACAAGGTGAGACCCCGGAGCCCCTCAGGAAGAGCACGGAGTGAGACACACCCCCCCCAAATCCCCCGTGATAACCACGGGGGAGACCCCCTCCAAATCCCTGAAATGGGCACAAGGTGAGACCCCTCCTGAACCCCTCAGGGTGGGCAAAAGGTGAGACCCTGCAGCCCTTGGGATGGGCACACAATGAAACCCCGGAGCCCCCTGGGAAGGGCACAAGGTGAGACCCTGAAGCCCCCTGGATGGGCACACGGTGAGACCTCAGAGCCCCCTGCTCCCTGCCTCAGTTTCTCCAGCAAGGGAATATTCCCGCGGTGCTGAGCCCCCTGGTTTGTGTCCCCCTTCCACGTCCCCCCTGCCTGTACCCCCAACCCTTGCCTGCACCCCCAACCCCTCCCTGCCACCAGCCTTTCACCCCATATCCCTTCCTGCACCCCTCTTCGTTTCATCCTCCTGCCTGTGCCCCCCCTGCATTCCTGCCCCTATCTCCATTCTGCCCCTACCCCCATCCTGCCGGTACCCCCGTCCCTGCCTGTACCCCCATCCATGCCGGTACCCCATCCCTGCCCTCGCGGTTCCCATGGCGACGGCGGCTCATCCCGCTCCTCCACTCCGTCCAGCCGGGAAAATGGGGGAGAATCCACCGCCCTCCCAGTCCCCTCAGCAAGACACCCCCGAGCCCGGGCCTGGGGCCTGCCCCGTTCCCCCCGGGCAGGGGGGAAACCCCACAGCGGAGCCCTCCATCCTTCCCTTCTCCCCCCTCCATCCCCCCGTTACCGTGGCAACCGGAGCGTGGGGTCCCTCCGCTCCGGGTCCCGGTCCCCGCAGCCCTGGGGATGGGAGTGTCGGGGACAGCGGCCCGTGGCCGCCATCCCGGCCCGCCGCCGGTGCGGGGGGGCCGGGAGGTGATGTGGAGGGTCCCCCCCCTCCCGCAGCGCTATTTTTGGCAGCTGCCGGCGCGGGGGGGGCTGGAGCGGCATGAATCACCCACGGCGCAGTCAGCGCCCGGCGCCCGGCCCTGCGTGGGGACGAGGAGGGCCTCGGGGGCTGGGGGGGCACAAGAGCCTGGCGGGGGGCCCGTGGGCTGGGGCCGTGGGGTGCGGGGCTGGGGACCATGAAGCATCGGGGATCTGGGGAGTCGTGGGCAGCGGGGCTGGGGGCACAGCACAGTGGGGCTGGGGGCACATCACAGTGGGACTGGGGCCGTAGGGCAGCGGGACTGGGGGTCCCAAACAGTGGGGCTGGGGGGCAGAGCACAGTGGAACTGGGGCCGTGCGGGGCTGGGGACCAGCGAGGCCCCAGTACCGGGGGGGCTGAGCTGCCCCAGGGCAGAGGGGCTGGGGGGATCCGGGGGTGGGGGCCCAGGGGCCCCTTCGCCCCCTTTTCCCCCCGCCCCGTCCATCCATCGCGCCCGTCCGGCCGCCCCCTCCCCATTCATCCACCGGCACCGCCCCTCGGCCCCTGGGGATCACCCGCCAATCAGCGCAGGTTAGAGGCCAAACCCCGCCCCTTCCGTGCGGGGCGGAGCCGAGGAAACCCCGGACACACGTGGAGCGACTGCGCGTGCGCGGGGTGAGAACGGGACCGGGACCGGGACCGGGACGGGGATGGGGATGGGGATGGACAGTGGGGGGACACCGGGACTGGGACCCGGAATAGGGATGGGGAGTGGGGGGACACCGGACTGGGACCGGGAATGAGGATAGGGAGTGGGTGGGACACCGAGACTGGGACCGGGAATGAGGATAGGGGTGGGCGGACACCGAGACCGGGAATGGGGACGGACAGTGGGGCGACACCGGACTGGGACCGGGAATAGCGATAGGGGTGGGGGGATACCGGAATGGGGATATGGGGTGAGGGGACAGCGGGACCGGGGGGCACCGGGAGGGACCAGGAATGGGGATACGGGAGGGGGGGACACCGGGACCGAGGGACCACGACGGGGAGAATCGGGACCAGGGCGGGCACCGGGACCGGAGGAGTGACCGTGACAGGACCGAGGGGAGAAGCGGGCTGGGGAGCGGGACAGGACGGGGACGGGGAGCGGGACCGGGGGGGACACCGGGAGTGGAGGCCGGGCCGGGGGTGTCACCGTGTCCCCCTTTCCCCCCAGCGCCGCCCCGGGCCCAGGATGGCGGGCCGGGGTCGGGGCCGGGGCCGGGGGCAGATGACGTTCAACGTGGAGGCCGTGGGGATCGGGAAGGGGACGCGCTGCCCCCGCCCACGCTGCAGCCCTCCCCGCTCTTCCCGGTGAGTCTGAGCACTGGCACACTCATCACACCTTCCCCTCCCTCCTCCCCCCTTCAATCCAGGCCTGGAGCACCAGAGGGGTCCATGGGGGCTGAGCACTGGCACACTCATCACACCCATGACACACACACACACACTCCTTCTCCAATCCAAGCCCCGGGTTTATGAGAGGCTTAAGCACTGACACACTCATCACACTCGTGCCCCCCCCCTCCTTCCCCAATCCAGGCCCTGGAGAACTGGGGGGGGGACCATGGAGGGGCTGAGCACTGACACTCATCACACCCATGCCCCCCCGCCCTGGAGCACTGGGGGGGGAAACTGAGCACTGACACATTCATCACACCCCTGCCCCTCCTTTCCCTAATCCAGGCCCTAGAGCACCAGAGGGGTCCACGGGGCGACTGAGCACTGACACACT
Organism: Chiroxiphia lanceolata; assembly: GCF_009829145.1. Lineage (NCBI taxonomy): Eukaryota > Metazoa > Chordata > Aves > Passeriformes > Pipridae > Chiroxiphia > Chiroxiphia lanceolata. Next base: position 1,056,455 of record NC_045665.1, read on the forward strand.
CATCACCCCCCCCCCCAGGCCCTGGAGCACCAGGGGGGATTTTTGGGGGCAGCTGAGCACTGACACACTCATCACACCCGTGCCCCCCTCAGGCCCTGGAGCACCAGGGGAGATTTATGGGGGGGCTGAGCACTGACACACTCATCACACCCATGCCCACCCCCCAGGCCCTGGAGCACCAGGGAGGATTTTTGGGGGGCTGCTGAGCACTGACACACTCATCACCCCCATGCCCCCCCCAGGCCCTGGAGCACCGTGCTGCACCCCTGCCAGGGGGGGAGGGGGCGAGTACATGCTGGCACTGAAGCAGGAGCTGCGCAGGGCCATGAGGGGCCTCCCCTACTTCGTCAAACCGGGGCTCCCCGCAGAGGTACCGGGAATGGGGGGGTGTGGGATGTGGATACTGAGCCTCCTGTACCCCCCCCCCCATGAGGAGGAGGAGGGGCAGGAATTGGGGGGCAGAGAGGGCCCTGTCCCATTGTCATCCAGCCCCAGCCCACACCCATCCAGCCCCCAGCCCCACACACCCCACCACGTTGGGCTCCGCCCACCCCATCTGCGCTGTCCCAGGGGGTCCCAGAGGGGTCCCCAGGGCTGGATGTCCTGTCCCCCCCCCAGAGTGACCCCCTCTGTTGCCCCCCCAGACATCGAGCGCTACTCGGACAAGTACCAGCTCTCCAGCCCCGTGGACAGCGCCATCGACTGGAACCCAGGTGGGAGGACACGGGGGGACCCGGGGAGGGGGTCACAGGGACATGGGGGGCTCGAGGAGGGGGGGCTGACCCCCACCCCACCCCAACTTTGCCCCCAGACTGGCGGCGGCTCCCGCGGGAGCTGAAGATCCGGGTGCGGCGGGTGCGGAAAGGCAGTGAGTGACCCCCCCTCCTCCCCTCCCAGTGCCCCCTGTGCCCTCCCCAGGGGGTGACAGTCCCCTGTGCCCCCCCGAGGGAGGTGACAGTCCCCTGTGCCCCCCCGGGGGGTGACAGTCCCTGTGCCCCCCCAGGGACCACCCCCTCGTCCCCAAGCAGCGTGTCACACCCGACAAGGAGGAGACCATTAAGAAGCTGGAGGTAGCGAGGTGGGGGGGACAGGACACCCCCTGGCTGGATTTTGGGGGATGGGGGGGTGTGTGTCCCCCACCATGAACCCCTCTGGCCCCCTCAGAGCCTGGAGAAGAAGGAGGAGGAGGTGACGTCGGAGGAGGAAGAGGAGAAGGAGGAGGAAGAAGAGGGCAAGGAGGAGGAGGAGGAAGAGTACGATGAGGAGGAGCACGAAGAGGTGAGGGGGGGGGGGGAGTGATGGGGGCACCCCGGGGGTGTTGGGGGGGTGGGGAAACCCTCAGGTGCCACCGTGTCCCCCCCCAGGAGACCGACTACGTCCTGTCCTACTTCGACAACGGGGAGAGCTTCGGGCCCGACAGCGACGACAACGGGACGAGGCCGTGTACTGACCCCGGGGACCCCCCGAGAGCGGGGACCCCCCCAGCCCCTGGGACACCGGGGACCCCTGTCACCCCTCCTTGGGACACTGGGGTCCCTGACACCCCCACTTTGGGATACGGGGGTCCCCTGTCACCAGCCCCCAAGGCCACTGGGGTCTCCTTTCACCCCTGCACTGGGACATCGGGGTCCTCTGTCCCGCCCCCCTTCAAATCCGGGGTCCCCGTCACCCCCCCAGGACACCAGTGACCCCCATCACCCCCGCCGGGACATTGGGGTCCCCCATCGCCCCCGCCGGGACATTGGGGTCCCCTGTCACCCGCCTTGGGGACACCCTGTCACTCCCCCGTCCCACCACCAGGTGGCACCGGGGCTCCGGGAAAGGGGGGAGTGGGACCCCCCCCCCCCCAAATTTGGGATACCCCCCCCCGGGGACTCCCCCATTTCCCCCAACCCCTTTTCCAGCAGCTTTTTTAAACTTTCGTGCTTATTTTTAAAAACAATTTTTGGGTGGATTAAAGCGGATTTTGGCGTTTCCAGCTCAGCTCCGTGGGTTTGGGTTTTTGTGGTTTTTTTTTTGGGGGGGGGAGTTGGTGGGGAGGGGGCTCCTGGTTGAGAAAAGGGGTTTTTTGGGGGGGGTAAATGTGTACATTTGTGAGTTTTGGGGGGAAAAGGTGTTTTCTGGGGTGGAAAACATGTTTTTTGAGGAAGGAAAGAGGGAGTGTTCGTGGGAAAAGGGTTTGGGGAGGGGGGAGGTCGGGTTTTTTGGGGGGAAGGTGGTTTTCTTGGGGGGTAAATGTTTGGTTTGGGGAGAGAGGGTTTTTTTGGAGGGTGAAGTTGTTTGTGTGGGGGAGAAAGGTGTAATTCTTTTTGGAAAAGTTTTTTTTGGGTGAAGAGGGAAATTTTTTGGGGGGGAAAGGTCGATTGTTGAGGAGGGAGAGGTGTATTTTTGGGGGTGAAGATGGATTTTTGGGGGGAAAGGTGGGTTTCTTGGGGAGCAAAGTGGGTTATTGGGGGGAAAAAAGTGTATTTCTGAGGGAAAAGAGTGTATTTTGGGGAGGGAAAGGGGTATTTCAGGGGGAACGGTGCATTTCTGAGGGAGGAAAGTTGTGGGGTTTTTGGGGGGGGAGAGGTTATTTGTGGGGGGAGAAGGTGTTTTTAGAAAAGGCATTTTTTAGGGGCCAAGGTGGATTTTGGGGCAGGGAAAGGTGCTTTTTTTCAGGGAGAAGTTGCTTTCAGAGGGGGAAAGTTGTTGGGGGGGGCAATTTTTTCGGGGGGGAGGCCTTTTTGAGGGGGGAAGCATTTTTGGGGGGGAGGTGGCTTTTTTGGGGGTAGGAGGAAGGCTTTTTTTGGGGGGATAAGGCATTGTTTTTTGAGGGGAAGTGGTTTTTGGGGAGGAAAGAGTGTTTTTCGGGGGAGGGAGGTTGTTTGTGCCTGGGGGCGGGGCGGGGGCCGCTCACATGAGCTTCACGTGCTGCCCCCCCCCCCATCCCAGTTCCTGTTTGGGGCCGGTTTTCCCTCCCCCAGCCACGAATGTTCCAACACTTGTTGACTTCCAGCTGCTCCCTGTTTTTCTTTCCCTTTTCCTCCCCCCTCACCCCTTTTTCTCCCCATTTCTTTCCCTCTTTTCCCTCCCCCCAGGGAAGGTGCCCCCAGGGGTACGTGGCAATTCCAGGACTCCCAGAGCTTCCAGAGGGTGGGATCTGCACCCCCCACCCCTTGCCTGGTGGGGAGGTGCCCCAAATCCTTTGGAATCCCTTGGGATACGTGTGTCCCCCACCAGCCTCAGTGTCCCCCCTCCACTGATCCACTCGTGCTCCCACCCCCTTCCCATCCCATATTCCCACCCCATCCCATCCCATCCCATTCTTGGGGTGTCTCGCTGCCCCCTCCCAGTGCTCCCAGTGCTCCCAGTTTACCCTGGGCCCTTTGGAAGTGCCAGGAGCCACGGGCTGCCTTGAGGGGGAGGGAGTTTGTCCCCAAACCATGGAGGGATCCCCAGCTATGGGGGTCCCCCAAAACCAGGGTGGGATGGGGGGGGCAGTGAGGGTCTGGCTGCTCCCCCAGATCCATGTGGATCCTGCTCCAGAGCTGCTCCAGCACAAAGTCCAGGCAGGCCAATGAGGGAGGGGGAAGGTTTATGGCCTTAATTAGTTTAATTGGAGCTGTAAATTGGGGGGGGGGGCAGGGTGACTGTGGGGTTCATTCATCCCCCCCCCTGCCATGTAGGGGTGAGATTTTGGGGGTGGGGGCTCCTCCTGGGCCTTTTCCAGGGGGGGGAAACACCACTTTGGAGGGGGGAAGGGTTATTTTAGGGTCTCCAGGGGGGACTGGGGGCTTCTCCTTAATTTTTGGGGGGGCCCTGGGCTGCCTCTGCCCCCGCAGTTCCTCCTGGCCCAGCCCATCCTGCCTATTCCTGGCCCGGAGCAGGGTGACCCTTCACCTGCTTGGCCCGGAGCCGGGAATGGCTCTGGCTCCGAAGGGAAACTGAGGCCTGGCCAGGAAAAAGGCTGGGGAGGGGCCAGCGGGGGAACCGAGGCCTGGGGGGGTTTTTGGGGGGCTCCAAGTGGGCGAGGGGAGAGGGAGCAGAGCCAAGGTCTTGGGGGGGGCTCCAAGTGGGTGAGAGGGGAAGGAGCAGAGCCAAGGTCACAGCCTCGTTCCTCATCACCGGTACCTTTCACCCACATTCCATAAAAAGAGCCGGAGCCGCAGAGGCTCCGGCAGCAGCCCCGAAAAAGGCAGGAATATTCCCTCATCCCCGTGCCTCAGTTTCCCTTCCCTGTGCCCTTTTCCCTTCCCTGTGCCCGTTTCCCTCCCTGTGCCTCAGTTTCCCCTCACCAGCACTGCTTTTCTGCTCAGTTTTTCCCCTGGAAAAACCAGGAGACCCCGCCGGGGCTGCTCCCAGGAAAACCAGAGATCAGGAAAAGCAGGTCAATCCCACCCCCCCCAGAGCTTTCTGCTGCCCCCCAACCATCCCCTCCCCCGGAAGGACACGAGGTGGCAGCTCGGTTTCAACTCGTTTATTACAAATTTTGCCCCCCAGGGGCCCACGAAAAGGTACAAAATCTGCATTTTTGTGCTTCCCCCCCCCCCCCCCAAAAAAACAAACTATGTACAAAACCAAATAGAAAAGGTGTCAGTCGTGACAGTGGGGGCGTGTCACGACAGGACGGATCTGTGGTGTCACAGTGTCCCCCTCCCTTGGCCGGAGCAGCGCCCGGAGTCGGGGAATTAGGATGGAATTAGAGCCGAGCGTTTCCCGTCACTGTGCGAGGACGGGCAGCGCGGCAGCCGAGCTTTTCCAGCCCTTTTCCAGCCGGATCCGCATCATCTCTCCTCTGCCAGTCCACAAAGGCTCTCCGCCGGCTCGGAGCGCCCGGGGTTTTTTTCTGGAAGGTTCCAGCGGCCACCGGAGCGGTGGCTCCTCTCAGGAACGCGGCGGTTCCCCGGGAATGTGGCAGTTCCTTGGGAGCAGGTGCCCTGCCGCGGGCGGGCGGCACACGGAGCCGAGTCCGGGATAAGCGGGAGCGACCCGCCGGCCGCGGCGCTCAGTGCACGTTGTTGTTGGCGACGCAGGGATCCACCTGGGCGACGGAGCAGGGAGCGGGTGAGGGAGCTGGGCCGGTGATCCCGGATCCACCCGGCCCATCCCGTGCCGGCGCCGCGCTCACCTCCGTGTAGGTGGGGGGGGCATGAACTTGAACTCCGGCGCGTACATGAAGATGGGGCTGTCGAACCCGTCGGGATCATCCAGGAGCGGAGTGGTGGGGCTCTCCAGCCGGTGATCCTCGGGAACGATGTCCAGATAGCAGGGGGGGCTGTGGGAATGCAGGGAGATACCCGTGAGCTTACCTGTGCACCCTCCTCTCCGAGCCCCTTGGGGTATATCCCCACACTGTGATCCCACCTTGTGGATCCCACCCACTCACCCTCTGGAGCATCCGGGAGGTTCAGGTCGACCCAGCTCATCTCGGAACTGGTCTGACTGGCCATGCTGGAGCTGCGGCTCCCGATGCCCGAGCGGCTCCCGATGACCAGCGGCAGCTCCAGGATGATTTCTTGGAGCCCGGGACGCTGACGTAGATCTGCAGGGGGAGAGCCGGGATTTAGGGGTGTTGGGACGGGATCGAGATCCCCAAGAGGAGGATGAGCAGGAGGAGGAGGATGAGGAGGGGGTGAGAGGATCCCCCACACTGCAGGAAATACTCCACACGCAGGATGTTGCAGCCCAGGATGGAGGGTTTGAGCTTGCGCACGCGGATGGTTTTGCCGCGCCAGGACTCGGAGGTGCCCGAGATGATGTGGTTGCCACGGACACAGGAGAGTTTCTGGCAGAAGACCTTGGTCTGGCCGTTGGCCAGGTAGGTGTGCTTGGCCACGATGGCCGCCTTGGGCACCACGATGCGCGAGCACGTGTTCTCAAAGTCCGCGTTGATGCAGATCTCGTCGCCTGCCGAGGCAAGGACCCGGCGTTAGGGATGCCGGGGCTTTCCCCCGCTGGTCCCACACTCACCTCCCTCCCCCCATTCCCTGTTCCCAGCGATCCTCACCTTCACAGAAGCCTTTCCTGTCGATCTGGGCGCTGACAGACACGCGCCCGTCCGGGATGAACATACAAGACACCTTCTTCTCCTTCTTGGCTGCAACTGGGGACTGTGGAAAGAGGGAACGGTCACACGCTGGTCCCATCCTGCCCTTCCCACTCCCTCCTCCCTTTGCTTCCTTCCCCTTTTCTTTGCAACCAAGCCTCAAGTTCCCCTTGAGCTGCAGAACCCACCCGGCCCGGTGTCGCTTTCTGGAATTATCCAGAGCTCCTTAATCCCACCCTTAATCCCGCTCAACCCAAACCGATTAGACACGCCTCGACACCCCGGGGTCGGGCTGACCCTCCCCAGGGGCTTTCCCAAGGCTTTGGAGTACTCGAGGCTCACCAGCAATTCCGGGGTGTTCACATCCACGGGATCCATCACCTCGAAGCGTTTCTTGACCTGCTGGGTGGGGCAGGCAGGGCGCTCCAGGGATGCCTTCACCCAGTAATCCACGCAGCCGTACTTCCCCTTGAACGTGGTGCCCAGCGGCCTGCAGACACACAGGGGGTCACTCCAGCGCCAAAACAGGGATTTTCCAATTTAATTCCACCCCCAGAGGCGGGTGCTGCCTCATACTCACCCCTGGGGCAGCTCGAAGCCGAACTTGTACTCGTACTTGTTCCCAGGCCTGAGGATGACGGAGCCGTCGTCATCTGTGGGAGAAAAGGGGAGGGAAACATCAGATGGAGCTCCAGGGTGATCCTTGGTTCCGCTTCCAGTGGTGACAGAACCAGAGCTGTTGAGTAACACCTGCCCCCGCCCGGGAACCCCGTGTCCTCTCAGTGCTGCTCCCTTCACCTCACCAACACCCCGCGGGGCAGAACACTGCGTCCGCTGGCCCCACCCCACCCTCAGCTCCTCCTTATCTCCCAGCTCCAGCTGTCCCTCCTGGTTATCTTTGGACACTCTCCCAGTCCCCCTCTCCATACTCGGAGGAGGTTCCTTTCTGGGGTGTGATCCCTGTGCCCTCCTTGTGTCCTGTCACCAGCCCTGCTTGTGGTGCCAGGACACACCACGGCAGCTCCCCAGCCTCTGATTTTGTCCCTCAGCTCCCCAACTTTGACTTGACTTGGCCAAACCCTCAGAAGTTTTTAAGTTGCGGGTTTGGTCATTTCTCCCAGACTTAAGGCACAACATCAACTCCGTTGGTGACCAAGTGACCCACCACAGCCCCCACGGTGCCAACCCCAGGGGCATCCGAGGCTCTTTGCCCCCTCCCAACCCCTCTGCCCTCGATCCAGCCCCACCGCAGCCCCCCATGGGACCAAGCCCAGGGGCACGGTTGGGTTGAGGGTACCCGTCCAGCCCCGTGCCCTCACCCGTGGGCTGCTCCTCGAGCGCCAGCACGTCCTCGAAGCGCAGGTACTCCATCTCCTGCCGGCACTGGGCCGGGCCCTTGGCCCAGGTCACTTTGGCCACCCCACACGCCAACACCTTGACGGCATTGACGCGGGTCACCTCGGCCACCTCCACGACCACACGCCCGGCCACCTTGTCCCGCTGCAGTAGATCTTGTCGGGCTCGCTGAAGAGCACCACGAAGCTCTTCACCTTCTTGAACATCACCATGGCTGGGGCAGCGCGGGGACGCAAAAAGGAAAGCTTGTGGGGCTTTAACACCTTGGAGCAAGAAAGCCCGCCTGGAACCAGGCGAGTCACAGGCACAAAGGTCGGTTGGACGGACGCTTTGTTTTGAGGCGACTGGACAGGTTTTTAGGAGTTGTTCCGGGCTGATAACGTCCGCGCCTGCCGCTGCCCTCAGCGCTGTGCGCTCAGCCCCGGCCGCCGCGCTTTTTATAGGCTCGGGCTCCCCGCCCCCCCCCCCGCCCGCGCCTGTTGCTGCCGGGGCGCCACGCCGAGGGCGCGTGTCCAGGCGTGCTGCTCGCGTGATCAGCGCGCCCATTGGCTGCCGCCGCCTTGTTTACAGCGGCGCCGGCCAATCAGAGCGGCGCGAGCGGAGCGTGGACAGCGTGTGAAGGAGAGGCGCGCGTGGTCAATGAGGAGGATGGGGGGGCGGGAGCCGGCCGGGCTGAGTGACAGCGCGGAGGGCCAATGGCGAGCGAGGACGGGCGGCGGCGGCGGCCAATGGCGAGCGCGGAACAGAATGTCATGTTCCCAAGCGCCGGGACTGGGGGGGGGAGCGCCGGCCCCAGTTTGGGACGGGCCGCGCTGTACTGGGACAACTGGGAGCGGCCGGGCCGGCCCTGGGGGTCATCGGTGGCGTCACCCCCTTCCTCAGTTTCCCCCTCCCCACTCAGAGCAGCCTGCCCCCCCTCAGCCTCTCCGAAGCCCCCACGGAGCCCCACACGCCCATATTTGGGGTAAATAAGGGTGGATTCAGGGTACGGGATAGAACCAGATCCTGGGGTGCTCCCTCAGTCCCTGGGAGGGGGGTAGGGAGGTATTTGCCCTCTCTGCCACTTCCCAGAGCCCACCCTGGCCTCCCTCGGCTGTCTCTGGGGTACCCACTCTTCCTTATTTGGGGTAAACAAGGGTGGATTTGGGATATGGGATCGAACCTGACCCGAGGAGTCCCTGAATCCCTCTGGGGGGGATTTTCCCCCCTCTGCCACTTTCCATAGCCCCTGGACTGCTCTCAACTGATTCTGAGGGGTTCCCTCAGCCTCCCCCCCCTGTGCTATTCCCCCCCCCGTACACTCCCCCCATTATTTGAGATAAATGAGGGTGGATTTGGGGGTTCAGGATCAAATCTTTCCCTCCTTCTGTGGTTGTGTTTCAGGAACCCTTCCCACTCCATCTTCCCCAAAATATCCCCCTAAACCTTGATCCAAGGGGCAGCAAACACCACATCCACCCCATAAACCATGGCCCCCTTTTCCAGCTGGGATTTGAGGAGTGGAACAGTGTTTAACCCCCCCCACAGGAGACTTTGGCCTCCGAGAAACCCTCAGATTTCACTCCCTGGGCCAGGGCGGCGGCTCTTTCCCCTCTTTTCCCGACCCTCAGTGCTTTCCCAGCTCAGGAAAGTGCTGGGAGCAGAGGAAACGGGAGAACAATGTTCATGGAGCCACCCAGCACCGGAGGAATGGAAATGGGGGCTCCCGGTGCTTCCCACCCCGGTGGGAAGCTTTTGTTGGGAGTTGTCCTTCAGAGGTTGTTTGTCCGAGTGTTCCTGGCGCTTTTCCTGCCCTTCCATCCCCTCCTTCCCCCGGAGTTAATTCACACCTGATCGTATAAACGATAAAGCACCGGATAAACCGTGGGGCATAAACTGCTCTCCTGCCAAACCGCAGGACAGAATTCCTCCTTGGGAGGGAATTATTCCGTGGTTTGGTGCGGAGTGGAGGAATTGCACCTTTTTCCTCCTGTCCCCACTGTCTCCCGCTGGGAAAAAAAAAAGCGCTGGATTAACGGAGAATTAAGGATTTGCTCTAAATTGGCAAAAGGAGGGGAGGTTTTTTTAGCCTTGCCAGCCGTGGGATATTTGACCCCTTGGATCGGCGTTCCCGTCGGAGCCGTGTTTACGCTCTCTCCCTCTCCAGTTCCCGTGGGTGTCCACCTTTCCAAGGAACCCGACCTTGGGCTGCTCGGACACATTCCAACAAAGCCAAAGGGCCTTGAAGCCCAATGCCGAGGAAATTGCCAAGGATATGATCCAAGGCACGTTCCACATCCCAAATCCTCTCCGAATTCCTCCAGACCCGTCAATCAGCGCGACCTTTCCCCCCCTAACCCCCATCCGATGGCAAGCCCTCCCTCCTCCCTGCTGTTGCTGGAATTCCCTTGCTCAGGAGAAGGGGCTCAGGTTTGCTCCAGGAGGTTTTCCTGCACTGGCAACACCCCTGGATGGATCCGGGGAGGTCGGGAACACTGTGGGATTTTTGCTTGTAAAAAGCCACATCTCCCAATGTCCTTCAAAAACAGGGGAATCAGGAGGGGAAACCACCAGGAATTCTGGGCGAGGACAACCTCCTGCTCCCACTAAACTGCTGTTTAAGGCACGCACCCCCCTCCCAGCTGCTTTCCCGCAGGATCCTGGTGCTTGGAGGATCCCCCACTGCTGAGGGGGAGTGGATGGGGAGAGCAATTGGATCCGTGGCTTTTCCCAGAGTTCCTGGCCGGGGGCGAGAGATGGCCAGGCCGGTGTGACTAACACTTTTTCCCAGGCATAACCCACTTCCAAAGCCACGGAGCGAGAAACTGGGGCCCTGAGGTGACTCACTGGGCTCTGGGTGGGTCCCGGGGAAGGAACTGGGCATGGCACAGACTTGTTTTTGCCGGCACAGCGCCCGGCGCTGATAAGATCCGTGTTTTTCTGCTCCAGGTCACTGGGATCGGTTGCCAGGAGAAGCCACTCTGCCCGTGACAGCCTGGCCTTTGTCCCGGCTGTGGGACAACCAGCACTGAGCCGGGATTGTCGGTGAGCCCGGGGGGCACCGGCAGCCCCGCAGCCTCTCCGGGCTGTTTGCTCCATGGTTTTCACCATATATGGTCCCTTCCAGCAAATTCCCGGCTGGGAGGGGCAGAGAGGGCTGGGAAGGGATCCACAGTGGCTGGAGCGTGGGGACAGAGTGTCCCGGGTGTGCGGTCGGGAGCTGGGGTGGAAAAGGCATTTCCTCCAGTTGTTTGTGTGCAGGGAACGTTGGGAACAGCTCCCAGCTGCAAAACGAGGAGCTGTGGGACTGGGATGGCTCCTGGAAAGCCACCGCTTGTCCCACGGCCAGGATTTCCAGGATTGGAGGCTCCGGGTTGGTTCCTAAACCACAGCAGCGGGTTGGGGGTGGAGGGAAAGGTCTGTAGGGCCTGGCTGGAGGCAGGGAACACTCAGTTCTGCGGGATCGCTGGGACACAGAGGTTTGACACTCGTCTGGAATCTTCCAGGAGCAACTGGGAAAGCTCCTGGGGCAGATCCTCCTGGGGATTCCCTAAAAATCCCCTTTTTTTGCTGTTTTATCCCCGGCAGAGGCTTGTGCCCCCCCCATGTTTGAGATTCTCCAGGCACACAGATCAGGGTCCCCTTTACCCCCCCCTGAGTGGGGACAAGTCCTCTCAGGGCTTGGGCAGGAAGATTTTCCCCCTGGAGCCCCACTTTTCCAGCTCCTACTGGAGACCGGGATGTGGACGCTCCCACTGCTTCTTTGTCCAGGCGGGATTCTTCCCTTCTTTCATGCCCAGATGGTGTTCTTGGAGCAGGGAAAGCCCGAGATAAGGCTCCACAAGAGCTCGGCCATCCGTAAACAGGGAGGAATTCAGATTCGGGGTCTGGAAAGTCCCGTGTTTGTCATCTGCTCAGGGCAGGAAGAGGCGGTGACATCAGCTCTGCTCCGGCCGGGAGGATGTGACCTCCCCCAGCTCCCAGCAGAGCCTCCCCAGGCACGTTAGGTGGGATTTTTGGGGAGAAATTCTTCCCCGTGAGGGTGCTGAGGCCCTGGCACAGGTTTTCCAGGGAATTTGTGTCTGCCCCATCCCTGGAAGTGTTCAAGGCGAGGTTGGATGGGGCTTGGAGCCCAGTTGGGAGAGTGGAAGGTGTCCCTGCCATGAATGGGATTGTCTTTAAGGTCTTTTCCCGCCCCAAACAAGGCCGGAATTCTGTGATTCCTGGTTGTTTGGGATGAGGATGAATACATCCGTGGCTCTGGAGCTCTGAGGTGCTGGAGCCCTCCCGTGCACTGGCTGCTGTGGACACCTAGAGGCTTTCCCAGGAACGGCAGAGGAGGATTTCCATCCATCCATCCATCCATCACCACCCACCCACCCCTGGGTGACAGAGGGACAACAACAAAAAAAAGGGTGACAAGGCTCTCTTGGAACCCCTTCAGGCACTGGAGAATGCTTGGAGGTCTCTCCAAAGCCTTCTCTTCTGCGGGCCGAATCCACAACTCTCCCTCACAGCTTTGGCTGCTGAAAAGTGGGAAAATTTCTGTATTCCTTTGCTGCTGGGAGCTCTCCTGGCCGTGAGCAGCCCCGGGGAGGGTGGACCATGTGTGTTCTGAGTTGTGGACGCTCCGTGGGGGCTCAAACCCGCGCCGTGGCCTGGCGGAGGTCCAGCCACTCCGGGGGAACGTGCCGAGCGTGGGATGGGCCCGGCCCATTCCCCAGATGATTCCATGCTCCTCCTCGGTGTGACAGGGACGTGAGGCCTCCCAGGGACGCCCTGAAGCAGAGGACAGACCTTTCCCCCCGCGGGAATAAAGGAGAGGAACGCTGGCGCCGATCCCAGCTTGATGCCGACGAGCGCGTTTCCATTGACGTCAGCGGACTTTGGAGCGACCCTTCACCTTCCCAGCCCGGTGCCGCCTCCCAAAAACAACCCCAGCGACCCCATCCAGCTCTGGTGCGAGCCCAGGTTGGATTGTTCCGCATCCAGGCACCCAACCTGGGTGGCTGGAGCTGGAGGGGGATCGGGGCCTTCTCCCAGGAGATGGGACCAGAGGGGAGATCTAGGTTGGATATTTGGGGGAATATCTCCATGGAGAGGGTGTTCAGGCCCTGGAACAGGGCATTGTCCCTGTGCTCAACAACAAGTGGACCTGGCACCTGGGGACATGGGTCGCTGGTGGCTGGGGGACAGTTAATGATTAATGATCTCAGAGGCTTCTCCAACCTTTATGATTCCTTAATGATTCCTTAACTCATCCACAACTGCTCCAGCTGGGCAGCTCCTGGTGTGACAAAGTGGAGCTGCCAAGCCTCAAACCTGCAACCAGAGCTGTCTGGCTCAGGGGCAGCTCTTCAGAATCCCGGGACATTTTCAGTCTGGGAGCTCTGGGCTCCAAATTTCGGAGGTGGGATCCTGAGAGAGATCCCACCTGAGATCCAGGAAAGCGCCAGGCCCCGGAGCTGGTGGTGCAGGCGATGGGCTGCCAGGGGGAAGGAGAGTCCAGTTCCTTTGGGAACCCTCCTTTCCCTGTGGAATTCTTGTTGATTGGCTCCAACTCAAGGGTAATTATGTCCTGCCCCATCAAATCAAACGTGAGGCCTGAGCTGGCAAAAAGCTGCTGTTCCACATCTGGAAGGGGCTGAATTGATTTTTATTTATTTCATTGATTTTGATCTAAATTTGTACCTATACATTTTTTTTTTGCTATAAAAATCAATTCTTTCTTTTAATATTCCTGGACGGGGCCAGTCCCATCTCTACCAGGAGCTCCAGCACTGTCAACCCTGCTCTGGAGGATTTTCTCCCTTCAGAGAATCTTATTCCCACAAAGGATTTTCTCCCCATGGGGAGTTGCAAGGTTCTTCCTGCAGCTCCATGGGACAGGCATGGCCAAGTTTTTAGTCCTTTGTTAAAAATAAAGGGAAGTCTTCCTATGGAAAACATTTCTCCTTTAGAACTCCGGCTGCTTTGCTGAAATCCTCTGAAACACGTGAAATTTGCCCTCCCCTCTGCAGTCCTGCACCTTCCCCGGGGGGTTCCCCTGCCCATCCGTGTGCCCAGCTGGCTCTTTGCCATCAGGAATTCTGTTTTCCAAGCGAAACCCCCAGTTTGGGCTGGATTTGAGGAGCGGCAGAGAATCTGGGCCCAAGGGAGAGAGATTCCCAAGGGGTGCTTTTTCCCTCCCTGAAACCTGATGCTGGTCCCGAGTCCAGACCCGGCTAAATCAAGTCCGCACAGGTGCCAAGACAACAAGGAAAAATAGCAACGGCGGCCTGGGATATCCGAGGCCTGGTGCTCCACAGCTCCCACTGCTGGAGATCAGCCTGCTGTTTATCCTGGAAGAGGAGGAGATGGAAAACTGGTTCCCCCTCGGTCACAACGCTCCCAAAACCGACTCGTGGCCATGCTCTGCTTCTGGGTGAAGGGTCCCAAATCCACCAAACTGCTAAAAACTGGGATTTGGGCTTTCAGTCCGTTATTTCTGCATTTGTAGGGCTCCTGAACGAAATTCTGCTGGATTAACACCAGGAGAAAGACGGGAAGTGAGTTATGGGAAGGCTCTGAGGGGCAGAGGGGGTTTCTAACCCTGGGTGTTATTTTGCTGCAACGTCACATCCTTGGGGAAAAAGGAACACGTGAGAATCGAACCGAAAAACTGGGATGTGCCTTCAGGAGAGGAGCTGGGATCAGCTGGCACCACCCATGCGAGAGCAGTGAGTGCAAACCAGGGGGTCACCCTCCCCTTTCCCGTGGTCCAGGTCTCCAATTCCTTTCGGCTGCGGAGACCCCCGATCCAAGGTGAGGCGTCTTTCCCGGTCGCAGCCACAGATCCGGAGCCAGCCGCTCTCCCGGGTCCCACACGGAGCGGGGCGGGGGTTAAAAGTGCAACAAAACCACCCAAAGAGCAGAGCTGAGGAGGAGGAGGAGGAGGGGGGGGGACGAGGACACGCGCGGGCAGCTCGCCCCGGCCTGGAAGATGTGGAGCTTCTCGGGTCGGGCAGGAAGAGCTGGGCGTCCTCCAGCGCGCCGCGGGCCGCCATGGTGAAGTTGGCGTCGCCCGAGGTCACCACGTCGAAGACGCACGACTGGAAGTAGACGTCCTCCACGGGCAGCATCTCCCGGCACAGCGCCCGCGCCGTGTCGGCCGGCACGCGCCCGCGCCCGCGGGGGCTGCGGGACAGGCGCTGGCTGCGGGGGCAGCCGCCCACGCACAGCTGCAGGTCCTGCTCCTCCGTGAAGGCCCGGGCCACCTCCTCGGCGGCGCGGATGGAGAAGGAGAGCTGGCGGCCGGCCTGGCGCACGGCGATGGTGGTGCCGATGTAGGCGGCGCGGATCTCCACGTGCCGCCCGGGCGCGCGCTCGCGGATGGCCAGGCTGCTCCCGCCCGGCCGGCGCGCGCCCCCGTTCACCGAGCCGTCCTGGAAGGCCGCCGGGACGTTGTCCAGCTCGGCCTGGTAGACCTTCTGGTCGATGCATTCCTTCATGTTCTTGAAGATGATGGTGAGCTGCGGGGAGAGGGGGCGAGGGAGGTGAGCGCGGCGGCCGCGTCCCCATCCCAAGGTGTCCGGGGTATCCCAGGATACGTGTCCACCCCACTGATCCATCCCCGAACCACCCCCACGGTTCTTTTGGGATAACAGCGATCTTTCCTTTCCTTCTTTTCTTAGCACCATTTAAGCAACGGAAAACGGAGACAGAGCCAAACACTTCCAAGATCCTTCTGGGTACCCCACAGACCACGTCGTCACCCCATGACAATGGGAGCGTTTGAGGGTCCCCTCGACAGCCTTCATCCCTCTTCTCCCTCCTTCCTCGCTCTCCCTGCGTCTCGCCGAAGCAACTCCTGCCCTCCCCAGGTATTTTAGGGAGCCCTGCCCCCGGATTTGCCACCCGGTCCCGTCGCAGCAGCGTTACCTTGCTGGTGACCGTCGCGTTGGACCCCTTGGCCACCGGCGAGCTGGTGGCCTGCACGAACAGGTAGTCGTTGTCCAGGAGCGGCCAGGAGCCCTCCACCCGGCACGTGTGGAAGTCGTGGTGGAAGGTGCGGATGTGGGGGTCCCCGAAGGCGGCGCAGTGCTGGAAGGCGGGCGGGCGGCCGTGCTTGTAGAGGAAGCTGCGCTCGTAGTCGCAGACGTCGAGCGACTCGAGGCCCTGGCGCTCGGGGGCGGGGGGGGGCCGGGGCGGCGCCGTGGGCCCTTCCTTGGAGCAGTTGTTCTGGATCATGAGGTCCTCGATGCCGTGCACGGCCGAGTGGAAGGCCAGGTCGCCGCGGCACGTGCGGGCGGTGCGGCGGGTGCAGCGGGAGTAGGAGCGGAGCGCGGTGCAGAACGCGGCGCCCCGGCCGGGGCCGCGCAGGGGCAGCGTCGCCGCCAACGTACTCCGAGTTGCAGCGCAGGATCTTGCACTGGGAGGAGACTGGGGAGAAGGGATGGGGTGGGCAAGGGCGGCCCCTGCTCCTCCCACCTCGCACCGTCCAGACTGCTCCAGATTCCCAGGGGACCCTTCCTGGAAGGACTTGTATCCCTGTTCTAACCCACTCCAGATTCCCAGGGAGACCCTTCCTGGAAGGATTTGTATCCCTGTTCTAACCCACTCCAGATTCCCAGGAGACCCTTCCTGGAAGGAATTGTCTCCCTGTTCTAACCCACTCCAGATTCCCAGGGAGACCCTTCCTGGAAGGAATTGTCTCCCTGTTCTAACCCACTCCAGATTCCCATGGAAACCCTTCCTGGAAGGAATTGTCTCCCTGTTCTAACCACTCCAGATTCCCATGGAAACCCTTCCTGGAAGGTCTTGTCTCCCTGTTCTAACCCACTCCAGATTCCCATGGAAACCCTCTTGTCTCCCTGTTCTAACCCACTCCAGACTCCCATGGAGACCCTTCCTGGAAGGAATTGTCTCCTGGTGCAGGACTCAGTCCCTGGGATGAACTTGGATCCTCCAGGGTGCAGGGCTCGGTCCCTGGCATGAATTTGGGTCCTCTGGGATGCAGGGTTTGGTTCCTAGGATGAATTTGCATCCCCTGGGATGCAGGGCTCAGTCCCTGGGATGAATTTGGATCCCCTGGGATGCAGGGCTCAGTCCCTGGGATGAACCTCCCATGTGGATCCTTACCATGCCTGCAGAGGAGGAGGAGGAGGAGCGTGCGGAGGAAGAGGCCGGGGTTTTCCAGCTGTCCTGGGCTCCTACTGCCAGCAGGTCTCCCCATTCCCATCCATGCGGAGACCGGGGGGTCCCTCACCCACCGGCAGCTCCCGGTGTCATCCGGCAGCTCCCCTGGAAGTGGAGCAGAGGTGGATCAGAGAGGGCTGCAGCTGCCACCGAGTCCAACCCAGCACTTCCAAGGCCACCAACTTGTCCCCAGGTGCCACATCCGCACAGCCTTGAACACTTCCAGGGCTGGGACTCCACCACTGCCCTGGGCCTGACCACCCTTTCCATGAGAAAACTTTCCCTGATATCCAACCTAAACCTCCTGAGATGCAGCTTGAGGTGTTTTCTCGGGGTGTGGGTGCTGGGCACCCTAATCCTCCCTCGGTCTGGGGACACCAAGGTGTGAGTGGAGCACCCTGGGTGCCAGCACCGTGTCCTGCTCATCAGACCCTCATTCCTGTTTTCCCGCCCCTCTCACCTGCTTCAGCCTCCTCAGGAAACCATCCTGGCACCCAGAACTCCTTCCCTGCGGGACACATGGGTGTCCTTGTCACCAGCTCTGCCCCAAGAGACAGCCGAAAGCTCCATGGGATGACCCGGGAAAATTCCAGCCTCCCTGGGCTCTTCCATGGCCTCAGATCCAGATTAAATCCGGGGTTCTGGATGCCTGTGCCAGGGGTGGGGAGCAGAGCCCCCATGCAGCACCGTGCTCCCCTTTCTCCTCCCAGCCACCTTTGCTCCGTCCTTTCCCCCGCGGGGCAGAGGCGGGGATGACATCGATCCTCCTAAATTTAGCCGGGCTCAGATCCAGCTGGGAACGACAGCCGGAGCGGCAGAGGGAGCAGGAGCACGGGGGTGGAGGGTTGGAGGGGGGCACAGGAGCTTCAGGAGCCCCCAAACCCTGGGGGCTGTGGGGTCACGTCCCCTGTAGGAGCTTCCCTGGAGCTCCACGGGTTTCCTTCCTGGAAACCTCCACCTGCACCCCCAGGAGTGAGTCCCTGTGGAAAAGCACCGTGCTTTTCCCTGTGGGATGTAACCTCATAGGGAATGGGATGTATCCTCACAGGGAATGGGATGTATCCTCACAGGGAATGGGATGTATCCTCACAGGAATGGGGTGTATCCTCATAGGGAATGGGATGTATCCTAACAGGGAATGGGGTATATCCCTACAGGGAATGGGGTGTATCCTCATAGGGAATGGGATGTATCCTAACAGGGACTGGGGTGTATCCCCACAGGGAATGGGGTGTATGCTCACAGGGAATGGATGCATCCTAATAGGGAATGGGATGTATCCCCACAGGGAATGGGATGTATCCTAACAGGGAATGGGGTGTATCCCCACAGGGAATGGGGTGTATCCCCACAGGGAATGGAGTGTATCCTAATAGGGAATGGGATGTATCCTAACAGGGATTGGGATGTATCCCCACAGGGAATGCTTTTCCAGCATTTTGTCTCACAGCTTCCCCTCCTGGGGCCCAGCCAAGTCCTGAACACAAACACAGCCCGGGCCGAAGGTGGCCGGTGTCCCCAGGGGTCGGTGACCGCTGGGCCACCAAAATCCACCTGCGTTCCCAAAATCCCACCTGCATGGGTGCAGCAAGGAGCTGCACCAGCCCCTTTCTGCAGGGAGGAGGAATGGTCAAAAACGTCCACGCCAGGATTTTCCAGGTCTATTTTAGAGGCCATGGGAGAGGACAGGGATCCCAGTGTTGGGAGGGACAGTTTGATCCCTCAGCGCCCCAGCACCCACAAATCCCTTTGGAAATCAAGCTCCTGCTGTTTTCCAGGCCTGGCTCTGCCCAGCAGGGAGCGAAGCCTCGTGCCCACCTGAGCCCAGGAGAGCTGCAGTGCTGGGATTGGGGTGGGAAGGGAAGTATTTGGGGGAAACAGGATTTGCTAAAGAGCTGGAGGAGGGATACCAGGTTGGGCCATGCGTACAGTCAATCCCAAAGGATCCACTCGTCCTTCCACACCGTGCTTGGCATAAATCCCACCCCTCCATCCCCAGCACCTCCCAGTGTTTCACTTACCCCAGCAATGCCACGGGATGGGCACCAAATCCCCCAGACCCTCCGGAGGCGAATCCTGGTCCCTGGCCTGGGTCTGGCTCCGGGTGGGAATGAGGAGGGAATCCCGGCTGTTGCCACCCGGGCTGGGAGCGGAGGGAGCAGGAAACAGCTGAAGGATCTGACAGCCGGATCCGTCACTGGGAGCGGGAGCCGAGGGGGCTCCACCGGTGCTTTATAAATAGCCAGGAGGATTTTTGATCCCCAAAGGCGGATTCCAGTGGGAGGGGAGGGGAGGAGAAGGCGGGGAGGGCCCAAGACTTCCCAAGCGCCCGCACGAGCGGCGGGTGAGGTGGACACGGAGTCCTGGATGGGCCACTCGGAGCTGCCCATCCTGAGGTTTCTTCAGGCACTGGAAGAAATCAAGAAGAATCCAAGGAGGCTCCCATTCCAGCAGCACCTGCCTCCTGGAGCATGGGAGCACCTGGCCTGGGCACCCTGGCAGGGGAGCATTCTCCTCCCGCTCTGCAAGCAGGGAGATGGAAAAACCCGTGGAGATGAGAGCGGTGTGGAGTGCTGCTTTTCCTCCAGGATTCTCCATTCCAGAGCTTCCTCTCTCCCTCCTTTGAGGAGCTCAGAAGGTCCTGGAGATGTGACAAATGTCAGGAGAAGCGGGTATCTCATTCTTACACCTGGAGAAAGAAGACCTTGAGAGGGTCAGGGAAAGAATCACCTGGCTCGAAGCTTCAACCCAAATCCCACAGGATCCCACTGCTCCGAGCTGCTCCAGGATGCTAACGTGTGGATAAATCCCATTCCCAAGCACCTGCTCCGGGGCAGGGCAGCTGGGGGCTAAAAAAAATCTGTGAGCAGATGGGTCTGGATGCTCTGGAGATCTGCAGAGGGACTCCGAGGGGTCCTGCCCTGTGCAGTGACACTGTGGGGTGGTGGCAGTGTCCAGCCACTAATCTCATGGGATACTGGGATCACCAGCAGCCTCCCCTGCCCAATTTCCCCATCAATGGGAGGAAGGTCCGGGCTCTGCGTGGCTTCAATGTGGGGGTCACTGGGTGCCACAGCCCCCCAGCCCCTCTGTGCCCCCTGTACCCGCCCAGGCCCTCTGTACCCCCTGTAGGTCCCTGTACCCCCCATCCCCACCAAACCCCTGTACCCTCCATCCCCACCAAACCCTGTACCCCCCATCCCCACCAAACCCCTGCACCCCCATCCCCACCAAACCCCTGCACCCCCCATCCCACCAAACCCTGTACCCCCTATCCCCACCAAACCCTGTACCCCCCATCCCCACCAAACCCCTGTACCCCCATCCCCACCAAACCCCTGTACCCCCCATCCCCACCAAACCCCTGTACCCCTATCCCACCAAACCCCTGTACCCCCCATCCCCACCAAACCCCTGTACCCTCCATCCCCACCAAACCCCTGTACCCTCCATCCCCACCAAACCCTTGTACCCCCCATCCCCACCAAACCCCTGCACCCCCCATCCCCACCAAACCCCTGTACCCTCCATCCCCACCAAACCCTGCCCCCCATCCCCACCAAACCCCTGTACCCCCCATCCCCACCAAACCCTGTACCCCCATCCCCACCAAACCCCTGTACCCCACGCACCCTCCCATACTCTCTGTACTCTCTGCACCCCTTTCACCCCTGCACCCCCGCATCCCCCATACCCACAGCACCCCTTGAAGCCCCAGGAGCCCTTGTACCCCTCTGCACCCTCGTGTCCCCCGTATCCCCCCGTGTCCCGCCCTGTCCCCGCCCCACACACCATATAAGGACGAGGGCGGGGGCGTGGTTTTGCCGTGGGCGTGGTCTTCGGAGGCATGGAGGGCGTGGTCCGTTCGGCCCGTGGGCGTGGCTGCGGGCGTTGGGTCACGTGACGCGCCGGTGTCACGTGACGGCGGCGGGGAGATCCCGGGCGGCGTGAGCGGAACGAGCGGTGAGGGGGGGGCGGGAACCGGGGGGGGGGGCGGGGGTCCCGGGGGAGATCGGGGGGTCCGTGAGGGTCCTGCGAGGGGTCCCGAGTGGGATCGGGGGGCGGAGGGGCGGCCGGGGTGGGTTCCGTGTGGATCGGGGGGCTCCGGGTGCACCCCCGGGTTGGGGGGCGGAGGGATGGGGGGGATCAGGCCCTTTTCCCCCCGCGCCCCTGCCCAGCTCCGAGCCCGACACCGCCCCCGCCGGGACACCCCCTCCCCAAACTCACCCCCTCCCCAAACTCACCCCCTCCCCAAACGCACCCCCTCCCCAAATTCACCCCTCCCCAAATTCACCCCTCCCCAAAACCCTCCCCAAACTACCCCCTCCCCAAATTCACCCCCCCCCAAATTCACCCCTCCCCAAACTCACCCCCTCCCCAAACTCACCCCTCCCCAAATTCGCCCCCTCCCCAAACTCACCCCCTCGTGCTGTCCACGTGCTCCCCCATTTTTCGGGGTGGGTTCCTTCAGACCCCCCCCCCCCAGACTCACCCCCGTGTCCCCCGACTGTCACCCCGATGTCCCCGACTGTCACCCCCTTCTCCCTGTCAGCCTCCCCCAACAGCCCCCCCTCTCTCTCTCGCAGCCCCTCTCCGATGCGGGGTCCCCTCCTGGCGGCCACGGGGGGGGGGGCCATGGGTGGCCCGGGGGGACCCCTGGCCGGGCCATCCGCGACAAACTGACGGCGGCCCTGCAGCCCACCCACTGGAGGTGCGGGACGACTCCCCCGCCACGGGGGCCCCCCCGGCGCCGAGAGCATTTCGGGGTGCTGGTGGTGAGCGGGCGCTTCGCGGGGCTCCCCCGCTCCAGCGGCACCGCCTGGTGCACGAGGCGCTGCGGGACGAGCTGGCCGGGCCCTGCACGCCCTGCAGATCGTCGCCCGCACCCCGAGCAGTGGCAGAGCGACCCCCAGGCCCCCCCGGCGCCCCCTGCCTGGGGGGCTCCAAGCGGGACAGGAGAAGAAGAAGAAGGAGGAGGAGGAGGAGGCGGCGGCCGGGCAGCAGTGACAGCAACGCGGGGAGGGGCGGCCAGAACCCACCCTGGTGTCAGCGTGGGACCCCCAGGACCCCCACCCTGGTGTCAGCGTGGGACCCCCAGGACCCCCACCTGGTGTCAGCGTGGGACCCCACCCTGCTGTCAGTGCAGCGGGAGGGGGGGCAGAAATATGGGGCTGATCCCCCTCCCACCAACATCGTCCCCAGCCCCCCCATATCGCACTCCCCCCCATCACCCCCTGTCCCCCCACAGGACCCCCCACACACACTCGTTCCCCCTCCCCCACTCCACCCTTGGGGGGGGGCTTTTTGGGGTGTCCCTCCCCATTTAATTTAATTTCCAAGTGAATTCACCCTCCCGCCGCCCCAAAACCAAATAAATAAACGTGTTCTTTTGAAGAGGGGGGCGTGAGGGCAGCTCAGAGTCCAGCAAATCCTTTGGGGGAGCATTTTTGAGATAATTATGTGTTTTTTGGGGGTGGGTTTAGTTGTTCGGTTGGGGTTTTTTTTCCATTTAATTTTACAAACACCTGAAACTACAGCACGGCACGACAGAGCTAGGGGGGGGGGCCGGGGGGGCCCCAAGGACCAGCTACACGAGGGGGGGACAAAGCACACGGGGGGGGGGGCTGCTCAGAACGGGGGGGCTGCCCTGGGAAGGGGGGGCTGTGGGGGGCTCTGACCGACCCTAGGGGGTGATCTGGGGGGGGGGGAACAGCATTGGGGACCCCCTGAACCCCAGTTCTTATAGGAGGGGGGCACAGCACTGGGAACCCACCCTGAACCCCGATTCTTTTTTGGGGGGGTGTGGGGGGGTGTTTGTGCTTTGCAAACCGCTGGTGGTTTTGGGCTGGGGGGGAGGGGGAAAGAGGGGAGTTAAAAGAGGGTGTAGGGAGATATGGGGGTTCAGGAAGGGAAACAGGGCTGGGGAGGGAAAAGGGGGTGCAAGGAGCTCCCCTCACCCACCCCCCCCCCAAGAGGGAAAATCCAAAAATCAGTTAAAATCACTAACTGGCAGTTTTGGGGATCCCCCACTGGATCCCAAAATGACACCAAGGACTAGGGGACGTGGCCGGGGGGACTGTGCTTGCATCCCAAAAGTTGGGCCCCCAAAGCGGGGGCACCCCCGGAGGGGGGGGGAGGGTGTGTGCTTTAACCCTAAAAATGTTGGGCACCCCAAAGGGACCTGCACCCCAATATCCTGTGCCCTCCCCCCGGGGCACCCCAAGGGCTCTTGCACCTCAAAAGGCCACCCAGCCCCCCTTTCCAGGGGACCCCCCCCAAAATCCTTGTGGGGACCTTGCTGGGTGCTCTCCCTGGGGATGGGGAAAACTCAGAGCCTTCATCCTCCTCCTCGGCTCAGCAGGGATTCAGGGGGTGCACAGGGCCTGTGTGTCCCCCCCTCCCAAGGCTGGGGCCCCCCCAAACCCACAGCCCCCCCAGGAACGAGCAGCGATCACAGAGGGGTGACACCGAGAAAAGAAATGAGGGGGGGCTCAGAGGGGTTTTGGGGGTCGTGGGGGGGAGTTTGGGCAGTCGGGAGCGGGTTTGGGGGCTCAGGGGGGAGCTTTGGGGGTGTCAGAAGGATCTGGGGGAGGGGGAAGGGGCCAAGTGCAAATGAAAAAGATCCCAAATGCTCCAAGAAGACGTTCACAGTGTCTAACGCGACTAATCCCGGGGGCACGGGCGGGGGGAGAGCTGGATTTGGGAGGGGGGGGGATACCCGGGGAGGAGGAGGAGGAGGAGGGAGGGGGCAAGGGGGGTGTTCCCTCTCCCCCAGTCCCCCCCATCACTGCAGGACCTGCCCCCGCGTCTCGGGCAGTTTGAGGGCCAGGGAGCTGCCGAGGGC